>NW_028123277.1:0-290661 GCF_965194805.1 Balaenoptera borealis
CCTCTATAAGTGATACCTTATGAGATGTGTCTTTTTCTGTGTGACTTATTTCACTTAGAATCGTTGTACTTAAATCCACTCATCATGCTGCTACTACCCTTATGACATTGATTTCATTGCTGAGTGATATTCCATTGTACATAAGGACCACAACTTCTTTATCCATTTTTCTCTTTCCTTGGATATTTAAGGTGGAATTAAGTGGAGGTTCTTGTCAACAGAGCAGCCCTAAAGTTTTGGGTGCCTGTGTCTTGCTGATTTTTAGTTTTCCCTATTTATACGCCCATGAGTCGATGTGCCCCTTTCTCTCTAGCTGTGTTTTTTAGATATTTTAGGAAACACCATACCCTTCTCCAGAGTCATCATTGGCAATTTACACCCCACCCATCAGTGTAACAAGGCTCCCTTTACTCCCTGGCCTCTCCTGCTTTTCTTGTTTTTACACTTTTGTAGGAAGGCCATTTTGACCGATGGGAAGTCAGACTTCTTTGTAGAGCTGAATTGCATTTCCGGCTTGCTTGGTTGGCCACAAAGGGCCTATGGGTTTTTTCCTGAATTCATTCAGAAAAAAACGCATATGCTCTTTTTGGCCAAGTGCATCATTGTCGACGTTTTGATGTTTTTCATGTGCTTTAGGGGTGATTCAAATCTAACTCCTGAAATCTGTTTCCTGCAATTCTGCCTTGATTTCAAATCCTCTTCGTTGCCTTCCCTCAATATATTTGTGGACGAGAGTTATCATTTATAACTCTGCATATTTGTGAATTGCAGTGCCCCTGAGCTCCATTTTTCAACTCGCTTTTTTGGGAGCTTTCCGCAGAACTGCTCGTTTGCTTCTGGCCCTACTCTGGTTCCCGGTGGCAGGCTAAGCCTTTGCTTAATTCTTCTTCCTGACTGGAAAGTAGAGTGACATGTGCCTCTCCGAACATCTAGGGCTTGGCTCTCCTTGTTTCTCCTCCTTCCCCTTCTTCCTTTGGACAAATTCCGATTTCTGTGCAACTGGATGTTGAAGGTGCTGACATCCTCAAGTGGGGAGATTTTAAGGAAAAAGGCTGGAGGGGTGAACCCAACAACCAGGAAATTAGGCGTTTTGGTGCCTTTTCCAAAATCTTCCTGATCCAACCGTGTTCCATCTTCTGGGTGTCACAGGCATGTTTTAGCTGTAGGAAAGGTCCCGTGTATGTAAGGAGAACACAAGGGATTTTTCCAAATCAGTGTCTCCCCGAACTCCAATCTGGGGAATTTTTAAGCTACTGGTACATGTGTGTTCATTAAGGGACTTGGGCCGTAGGCAGAGTCCGAACTTTAGATGATTGAAGTCTTTAGGTTCAGAAACGCTCACCATCGGCCTCCTTTAGTTTCCATTTTATCTGTAGTTGATAGATGATGTCGATATAGATATCTATTGTTTTTCAGGTTATTTCCCCTCAGGGGTCATTACAAAATATTGAGTATAGTTCCCTGTGCTATACAGTAGTTCCTTGTTGATGATATATTTTATACATAGCAGTGTGTATATGTTAATCTGAAACTGTTAATTTATCCCTCCTCCCACCTTTCCCCTTTGGTAATAAAAAATATAAGATTTTATACTTCTCAGAAATCTAGGAGCTGAAAGAGAGGTATCATTTTCAATGGAAAATCATTCCAAACAAGGTTGAAACTTCAACCAAGATTATTAGATGTACATCCTTGGAAAGAAATCACTGCATTTCTCTACTCTTGACCTGACAAATAAGACAAACCCCTCCACTGAACTTGCTTATAATAAAGTGATGGAAATATCAAATGGAAGTGTTAGAAACATCTTATTTTACACGAACCTTATACACTGCTCTATGTTAATTACAGCTTGGCTCACACATCTGTTCATTGAAGTTACAATGTTCTCAAATTCTGTTACTGATCCTGCAGAGTGGGCCCCAACAAGGGTCTCCCTGCCCAGTGTCATTGGAGCCAACAGATCGAGACTGACTTTGGTTCAGAAGCAAAGGAAAACTTTATATTTTGATCAGAGAATGGAGAGGTGAGAGTGTGTGCTCCCCTGCGGGTTGTGGGCCGGGCTGCTGTGTAGGGATCCTGTCAGCATCAGCGGGAGGGAGGGGGCGGAGCTCTCGAGGGCCAGGTTGGCTGGAGCTCAGGCTCTATGTCGCAGAGTCTGCACGGGGCCCCACGAGCTGAGGTGTCGGCCCAGCCATTTTGCACGAGGAAATCGGGTCTGAAGTGTCGGGTGTGGGACCTCTGCATGTGGAAACCTAGGAGCAAGTGAAATTAGACAAAGCACAAAGGAAAAAATGGTTAGACTTTATTTTATTGCCCAGATTCTATTTTTATCTCCCAGGAATTTTTAATGGGCTTTGCCAGTGACAAAGCCCTCCTCTGCCTTTTGTCCCATTCCTCATTCTTGGGGCGCTGAGGGTGCAGACACGTCTTCTGTAAATGCTTCATGCTGAGTTGGGTGTCCTCATACCCGGGGGGAGGGGCAGGACTTCTCCCCAGCAGCCTCCAGGTGAGGTTGATTGTCCGCAGGCCTCCTCCCTCACTGCTCGTCTGCCTGAGCACCAGCATTGGAAGTTTTATAGATTCTAATGACCTTTAAGGGTCCAGGAAAGAGATGTGCAGAGACGCTGGGGGGGTGGGCGGTTTTACCCTGCTCCACATTGGTTCGGCCCCCTCAGGCTGATGGTTTCTGCCAGCCTAGATGCTCTGACCAGTAGTCTGTGCTTTCTTCAGTTAGGCCACTGAATTAACGTACAAACAGCACCAGGTGTCAGAGCCCTGCTTGCTCAACTCCCAGACAGTCCAGGGCCGGTGGTGATCCAGGACCATGACGGCCACTCAGTCAACGGCCTTTTGAAGTAGCCAGGAGTACAGCCGGTCTCATTGGCCGCCATCACTGCGGTGTCTGTAGGCTTTTCTATGGTGGCAGCGTTATTTACGGTTCCCCTGCCAAGTTTATTAGCTCCGCTCTGGGTGCAGTAAGTCCTGTAAGCAATAGTCTGCTCTTTTGGGGCACACTCTTGTTGTTTTCTGAGAGAAGCTCCAGGTCAAGTGATGGTCACACGAGTCGTCATGGGGGCCCATTGCCCCAGGTTGTCTCTCTGGAGGTTGGTGTTGGAGGGCCTCCTCACTCGAGGTCATTGTGCCCACGGAGCAATCCCTGCAACTTCAGGGCATGGTGGGTGGTTAGGATCACCAAGTGGCGTCCTTTTCCCTTAGGAGGGAGCTGGCCTTGCGGGCTGCTGATTTCCAGGTTTTTAGATACCCCCAGTATCCTGGTCGGATGGGGTGGCTGGCCAATGCCTGGAGGGCATTCTTGCATTGTTCCATTTCAAGTGGTCCCAGTTTTTGCACTAATACTCCAAGGGCGATTCGCCTTGGACCAGGAATGTAAAGGTCAAAGGGTTTAGCTAACTTAGGGAGGTCCAGGGCCAGGGTCTGAATTGACTGCTCTTTCCATTCTTGAAAGGCCGCTTCTGGATTCTATTCAAAAGGATCATCATCTTTTCCTTTCAGTGTTTCATATAGAGGCCCAGCTATTAGACTGTAGTTAGGGATCCAGATGCAGCAAACCCCGGTCTCCCCAGGAACCCCTAAGCTGTCTTCTAGTTTCAGGAAAGGTGAGGCTGCAAATGGCTTCTTCCCTTTCCTGGGGTGGGCTTCTCCGACCTTCTGTGCGAATGAAGCCCAGGAAGGCCACCTTAGTTTGTGATATTTGAGCCTTTTCCTTGGACACCTTCTATCTTTTATTGGCTAGGTAGTTCAGAGGCCTCCTTAGTCGGGCTGGTGATCAGAATGTCATCTGCATATTGAAGGAGGGTTCCCTTCTCCAGAGGTAGATCTTTTAGGTCTTTAGCTAACGTTTCCCCAAAGATGGTGTGGGAATTTTTGAACCCCTGGGGCAGGACGGCCCAGCAGTATTGTTTTTGTTGTAGGTTGAGTCCTGCCACTCACAGCCAAAATTTCTTGTGACTCTGGGACTAATGGAATACAGAAGAAGGCATCATTGAAGTCTAATACAGAATGCCATGTCCTGGTGGATGGTAGAATGACCAGCAGGGTGTAGGAATTAGGAACTACTAGATGTATATCCTCTGTGGCTTCACTGACTGTCCTGGCGTCCTCTACCAGGTCCCCAGCAGCCCACGGGGCTCTTGTGGTCAGGCCCCTCCCAGGATATGGAGCTCACCTGGGCAGGTACGCAGCAGCCCACGGGGCTCTCGTGGGCAGGCCCCTCCCTGGATATGGAGCTCCCGTGGACAGGTACCCCGGCAGGGCTGGGCACACAGGAACCGTGCACATAGCCCTCATTGCAGAGCACCCCCAGCACCCCTGTCACTCAGAGCTGACACAGAGCACCTCAGAGCAGAGCTTGAACTAACAAACAGCAGCTCCAACAGGTCTGTGACCCTAGGCTTCACTCTGTGCGGCCTCCCTCTGCCTGGTCTTCCAGGGGCTTCCACTGCAGCCGGGGCACCAGGCCTCTGTCTCCACCCACCACCCCTCCTCTCCCTGACTCCTGGGTTCCTCTCATTAGCAGAGGGTCTTCTTGAAGTTGTCTCCCACTCATGGACCAGATAAAATGATTCGAAAACAAGCCAGGGCTGCCGCCCCTTATCTATCCTGACTCTCGGGACCCTACACCTGTTCCTTGGATCTGGCCGGTGCAGCAAGGCCCATTTTCTGCAACTCTGAGCCCCTGAGGGGCGAGGATTGGCTGACCTGGGCAGCCTGACCCGGCCGGCCAGCCCTTCCCAGGTGTGCCTGGGTTGAGGTCAATATAAACACCCCTCCAGGCAGCAAAAGCCTCTGCAGCTGTGCCTGACGCCATATTCTCTGCCCCGTCAGCAGTCTCGGGGTTGGGCTGGTGGGAGGGAGTAGGGCCCACGGCTCTATGAGTGGCCCAGTGTGACTGGGGCTCTGCTGGACTTTCTGCAGGAGTTGCCGGGCTGCCACCTGCTAAAGAAGAGGATGTGTCACCCATACTTGCTGCTGGAATTTCTCCCCGGGCAGAGGTGAGGAAGGAAAAAAGCAGTGGGGGCCGGGACAGGAGGGGTACCTCAGGCAGGGAAATGGAAAGCTTCCAGACGAGCGCCCGGGGCCAGGACCATCCTGGCTGGCCTGCAGGCACCAAGTCGGCCTGCGTGCTGTCGCTGGTGTGACTCCAAGCCCCTTCCTCTAGTTTTTAAAGTCTTTGCACACATTCAGGTGTTTTACCTGGGAAGGGTGGGAAAAGTTCAGCAGCAGCTGGCCTGGGGCTCAGCTCACGTTTACTCAGAGACGCCTCCTCACGGTCCCCCAGCTTTGCAATGAGGACGCTCCTCGTGTGGGGGCTGCTGGCTGCATGGGAGATGATTCCCCACCTGTGACCAACTTCAGAATTGTTTACCCCTGGAGCAAGTGCCCTGATAGGGTTTTCCTCTGTATGACCAGTGGGTTCTGTTTTTTTTTTTTCTTTTTTGGTTCAAGGTAAGTTTTATTCCTCTTTTTGTATTTATGGATATAAGCATGGAAATAATTCATTCATATAAATACGTCTATGGGAAGGGCAGAACTTTTTTTTCTGTTTTATTTTTTTAAGTATTACTTATTTTTTAATTTTTGAATTTATTTTATTCATTTTTTTATACAGCAGGCTCTTATTGGTAACCTATTTTATACATATAAGTGTATATATGTCAATCCCAGGCTCGCAATTCATCCCACCACCACCACCCTGCCACTTTCCCCCCTTGGTGTCCATACATTTGTTCTCTACATCTGTGTCTCTATTTCTGCCTTGCAAACCGGTTCATCTTTACCATTTTTCTAGGTTCCACATGTATGCGTTAATATACGATATTTGTTTTTCTCTTTCTGACTTACTTCACTCTGTATGACAGTCTCTAGATCTATCCACGTCTCTACAAATGACCCAATTTCATTCCTTTTTATGGCTGAGTAATATTCCATTTTATATATGTAGCACATCTTTTCTGTTCGTCTGTCTATGGGCATTTAGGTTGCTTCCATGACCTGGCTATTGTAAATAGTGCTGCAATGAATATTGTGGTGAATATGTCTTTTTGAATTATGGTTTTCTCTGGGTATATGGCCAGTAGTGGGATTGCTGGGTCATATGGTAATTCTATTTTTAGTTTTTTAAGGAACCTCCATACTGTTCTCCATCGTGACTGTATCAATTTACATTCCCACAAATAGTGTAAGAGGGTTCCCTTTTCTCCACACCCTCTCCAGCATTTGTTGCTTGTAGATTTTCTGATGATGCCCATTCTAACTCGTGTGAGGCGATACCTCATTGTAGTTTTGGTTTATATTTCTCTAATAATTAGTGATGTTGAGCAGCTTTTCATGTGCTTCTTGGTCATCTGTATGTCTTCTTGGGACAAATGTCTATTTACGTCATCTGCCCATTTTTGGATTGGGTTGTTTGTTTTTTTACTGTTGAGCTGCATGAGCTGTTTATATACATTGGAGATTAATCCTTTGTCCATTGATTCGTTTGCAAATATTTTCTCCCATTGTGAGGGTTGTCTTTTCGTCTTGTTTGTAGTTTCCTTTGCTTTGCAAAAGCTTTTAGGTTTCATTTGCTCCCATATGTTTATTTTTTTTTATTCCATTACTCTAGGAGGTGGATCAAAAAAGATCTTGCTGTGATTTATGTCAAAGAGTATTCTTCCTATGTTTTCCTCTAAGAGTTTTATAGTGTCCGGTCTTACATTTTGGTCTCTAATCCATTTTGAGTTTATTTTTTGTGTATGGTGTTAGGGAGTGTTCTAATTTCATTCTTTTACATGTAGCTGTCCATTTTTCCCAGCACCACTTATTGAAGAGACTGTCTTTTCTCCTTTGTATACCCTTGCCTCCTTTGTCATAGATTAGTGGGCCATAGGTGTGTAGGTTTATTTCTGGGCTTTTTTTTTTCTTTTACATCTTTATTGGAGTATAATTGCTTTACAATTGTGTGTTAGTTTCTGCTGTATAAAAAAGTGAATCAGCTGTGCGTATACATATAACACCATATCCCCTCCCTCTTGCAACTCCCTCTCACTCCCTTATCCCACCCTTTTAGGTGGTCACAAAGCACAGAGCTGATCTCCCTGTGCTATGTGGCTGCTTCCCAGTAGCTATCAATTTTACATTTGGTAGTGTATATATGTCCATACCACTCTCTCACTTTGTCCGAGCTTACCCTTCCCTCTCCCCATGTCCTCAAGTCCTTTCTCTACGTCTGTGTCCTTAATCCTTTCCTGCCCCTAGGTTCTTCATAAACTTTTTTTTGAAGATTCCATATATATGTGTTAGCATACGGTATTTGTTTTTCTCTTTCTGACTTACTTCACTCTGTAGGACAGACTCTAGATCCATCCACCTCACTAAAAGTAACTCAATTTCGTTTCTTTTTATGGCTGAATAATGTTCCATTGTATATTTGTGCCACATCTTCCTTATCCATTTATCTGTTGATGGACACTTAGGTTGCTTCCATGTCCTGGCTATTGTAAATAGAGCTACAGTGAACATTGTGGTACATGACTCTTTTTGAATTATGGTTTTCTCAGGGTAAATGTCCAGGAGTGGGTTTGCTGGGTTGTATGGTAGTTCTATTTTTAGTTTTTAAGGAACCCCCATACCGTTCTCCCTAGTGGCTATATCAATTTACATTCCCACCAACAGTGCAAGAGGGTTCCCTTTGCTCCAATAAATGCCTCCCCAGCATTTATTGTTGGTAGATTTTTTGATGATGGCCATTCTGACTGGTGTGAGGTGATACCTCACTGTAGTTTTGATTTGCATTTCTCTAATGATTAGTGATGTTCAGCATCCTTTCATGTGTTTGTTGGCAACCTGTATATCTTCTTTGGAGAAATGTCTATTTAGGTCTTCTGCCCATTTTTGGATTGGGTTGTTTGGTTTTGTGATATTGAGCTACATGAGCTGCTTTTTGGAGATTAATCCTTTGCCATTTGCTTCATTTGAAAATATTTTCTCCCATTCTGATGGTTGTCTTTTCATCTTGCTTATGTTTTCCTTTGCTGTGCAAAAGAATTTATGTTTCATTCGGTCCCATTTTTTTATTTTTGTTTTTATTTCCATTTCTCTAGGAGGTGGGTCAAAAAGGATCTTGCTGTGATTTATGTCATAGACTGTTCTGCTTATGTTTTCCTCTAAGAGTTTTATAGTGGCTGGTCTTATATTTAGGTCTCTAATCCATTTTGAGTTTATTTTTGTGTATGGTGTTAGGGTGTGTACTAATTTCATTCTTTTACATGTAACTGTCCAGTTTTCCCAGCACCACTTGCTGAAGACACTGTCTTTTCTCCATTGTATACCCTTGCCTCCTTTGTCATAGATTAGTGAACCATAGGTACGTGGGTTTATCTCTGTGCTTTCTATCCTGTTCTATTGACCTATATTTCTGTTCTTGTGTCAGTACCATATTATCTTGATTACTGTAGCTTTGCAATATAGTCTGAAGTCTGGAAGTCTGATTCCTCCAGCTCTTTTTTTTCCCCCCTCAAGACTGCTTTGGCTATCCAGGGTCTTTTGTGTCTCCCTACAAATTTTAAGATTTTTTTTTCTTGTTCTGTAGAAAATGCCAAAGGTATTTTGATCGGGATTGCATTGAATCTGTAGATTGCTTTGGGTAGTATAGTCATTTTCACAATATTGATTCTTCTAATCCGAGAACATGGTATATGTCTCCATCTGTTTATATCATCTTTGATTTCTTTCATCAGTGTCTTATAGTTTTCTGAGTACAGGTCTTTTACTTCCTTAGGTAGGTTTATTCCTAGGTATTTTATTCTTTTTGTTGCAGTGGTAATGGGATTGTTTCCTTAATTTCTCTTTCTGATCTTTCATTGTTAGTGTATAGGAATGCAAGCAATTTCTGTGCATTAATTTTGTATCCTGCAACTTTACCAAATTCATTGATTAGCTCCAGTGGTTTTCTGGTGGCATCTTTAGGATTCTCTATCTATGATATCATGTCATCTGCAAACAGTGACAATTTTACTTCTTCTTTTCCTTTTTGTATTCCTTTTATTTCTTTTTCTTCTCTGATTGCCATGGCTAGGACTTCCAAAACTATGTTGAATAGCAGTGGTGAGAGTGGACATCCTCGTCTTGTTCCTGATCTTAGAGGAAACGCTTTCAGTTTTTCACCATTGAGAATGTTGTTTTCTGTGGGTTTGTCATATATGGCCTTTATTATGTTGAGGTAGTTTCCCTCTATGCCCACACTCTGCAGAGTTTTTATCGTAAATGAGTGTTGAATTTTCTCAAAATCTTTTCCTTCATCTATTGAGATGATCATATGCTTTTATTCTACAATTTGTTAATATGGTGTATCACATTGATTTGTGTATATTGAAGAATCCTCGCATCCCTGGGATAAACCCCACTTGATCATGGTGTATGATCCTTTTCATGTGTTGTTCGATTCTGTTTGCTAGTATTTTGTTGAGGATTTTTACATCTATATTCATCAGTGATATTGGTCTATAATTTTCTTTCCTTGTAGTATCTCTGTCTGATTTTGGTATCAGGGTGATGGTGGTCTCATAGAATGAGTTTGGGAGTGTTCCTTCCCCTGCAATTGTTTTGAAGAATTTGAGAAGGTTGGGTGTTAGCTCTGCTCTAAATGTTTGATAGAATTCACCTGTGATGCCATCTGGTTCTGGACTTTTGTTTGTTGGAAGATTTTTAATCACAGTTTCAATTTCATTGCTTGTGATAGGTTTGTTCATATTTTCTATTTCTTCCTGGTTCAGTCTTAGAAGGTTATCCCTTTCTAAGAATTTGTCCATTTCTTCCAGATTGTCCATTTTATTGGCCTAGAGTTGCTTGTAGTAGTCTCTTAGGATGCTTTGTATTCCTGTGGTGTCTGTTATAACTTCTGCTTTTTCACTTCTAATTTTGTTGATTTGCGTCCTCTCCCTCTTTTTCTGGAGTCCGGCTAAAGGTTGATCATTTTTGCTTATCTTCTCAAAGAACCAGCTTTTAGTTTTATTGATCTTTGCTTTCGTTTTCTTTGTTTCTATTTCATTTATTTCTGCTCTGATCTTTATGATTTCTTTCCTTCTACTAACTTTGGGTTTTGTTCTTCTTTCTCTAGTTCCTCTAGGTGTAAGGTTAGATTGTTTATATGAGATTTTTCTTGTTTCTTGAGGTAGGCTTGTATTGCTATAAACTTCCCTCTTAGAACTCCTTTTGCTGCATCCCATAGGTTTTGGATCATCGTGTTTTTGTTGTCATTTGTCTCTAGGTAGTTTTTGATTTCCTCTTTGATTTCTTCAGTGATCTCTTGGTTATTTAGTAACGTATTGTTTAGCCTCCATGTGTTTGTGTTTTTTACGGTTTTTTCCGTGTAATTGATTTCTAATCTCATAGCATTGTGGTCGGAACAGCTGCTTGATATGATTTCAGTTTTCTTAAATTTACTGAGGCTTTATCTGTGACCCAAGATGTGATCTATCCTGGAGAATGTTCCGTGTGCAGTTGAGAAGAACGTGTAATCTGCTGTTTTTGGATGGAATGTCCTATAAATATCAATTAACTCTATCTGGTCTATTGTGTCATTTAAAGCTTGTGTTTCCTTATTAGTTGTCTGTCTGGCTGATCTCCACTGGTGTAAGTGAGCTGTTAAAGTCCCCCGCTATTATTGTGTTACTGTCGATTTCCTCTTTTATAGCTGTTAGCAGTTGCCTTATACATTGAGCTGCTCCTATTTTGGGTACATATATATTTATAGTTGTTATATCTTCTTCTTGGATTGATCCCCTGACCATTATGTAGTGCCTTTCCTCGTCTCTTGTAACATTCTTTATTTTAAAGTCTATTTTATCTGATATGAGTATTGCTACTCCAGCTTTCTTTTGATTTTCATTTGCATAGAATATATTTTTCCATCGCCTCACTTTGAGTCTGTATGTGTCCCTAGGTCTGAAATGGATCTCTTGTAGACAGCATATATATGGGTCTTGTTTTTGTATCCATTCAGCGAGCCTGTGTCTTTTGGTTGGAACATGTAGTGCATTCACGTTTAAGGTAATTATCGATATGTATGTTCCTACTACTATTTTCTTAATTGTTATGGGTTTGTCTTGGTGGGTCCTTTTCTTCTCTTGTGTTTCCCACTTAGAGAAGTTCCTTTAGCATTTGGTGTAGAGCTGGTTTCATGGTGCTGAATTCTCTTAGCTTTTGCTTGTCTGTAAGGCTTTTGATTTCTCCATCAAATCTGAATGAGCTCTTTGCAGGGTGGAGTACTCTTGGTTGTAGGTTCTTCCCTTTCATCACTTTAAATTTATCATGCCACTTCCTTCTGGCTTGTAGATTTTCTGCTGAGAAATCAGTTGTTATCCTTATGGGAGTTCCCTTGTATGTTATTTGTCATTTTTCCCTTGCTGCTTTCAATCATTTTTCTTTGTCGTTAATTTTTGTCAATTTGATTACTATGTGTCTTGTCATTTTTCTCCTTTGGTTTATCCTGCCTGGGACACTCTGTGCTTCTGGACTTGGGTGGCTATTTCTTTTCCCATGCTAGGGAAGTTTTTGACCATTATCTCTTTAAATATATTCTCGGGTCCTTTCTCTCTCTCTTCTCCTTCTGGGACCCCTATAATGCGAATGTTGTTGCGTTTAATGTTGTCCCAGAGGACTCTTGGGGTGTCTTCGTTTATTTTCATTCTTTTTCTTTATTCTGTTCCATGGCAGTGATTTCCACCTTTCTGTCTTCCAGGTCACTTATCCGTTCTTCTGCCACAGTTATTCTGCTACTGATTCCTTCTAGTGTATTTTTCATTTCAGTTATTCCATTGTTCACCTCTGTTTGTTTGTTCTTTAATTCTTCTAGGTGTTTGTTCCTTAATTCTTCTAGGTCTTTGTTAAACATTTCTTGCATCTTCTCGATCTTTGCCTCCTTTCTTTTTCCAAGGTCTTGGCTCAACTTCACTATCATTATTCTGAATTTTTTTTCTGGAAGGTTCCCTATCTCCACCTCATTTCGTTTTTTTTTCTGGGGTTTTATCTTGTTCCTTGATCTGGTATAAAGTCCTCTGCCTTTTCATTTTGTCTATCTTTCTGTGAATGTGGTTTTCCTTCCACAGGCTGCAGAATTGTAGTTCTTCTTGCTTCTGCTGTCTGCTCTCCGGTGGATGAGTCTATCTTAGAGGCTTGTGCAAGCTTCCTGATGGGAAGGACTGGTGGTGGGTAGAGCTGGGTGTTGCTTTGGTGGGCAGAGCTTTAATCCGCTTGTCTACGGATTAAATAAAACTTTAATAAAAAGTTTAATCCGCTTGTCTGCTGATGCATGGGGCTGGGTTCCCTCCCTGTTGGTTGTTTGGCCTGAGGCGACCCAGCCCTGGAGCCTACCTTGCTCTTGGTGGGGCTAATGGCGGACTCTGGGAGGGCTCACACCAAGGAGTATTTCCCAGAACTTCTGCTGCCAGTGTCGTTGTCCTCACGGTGAGCCACAGCCACAGCCACCACCTGCCTCTGCAAGAGACCCTCTAAAAGTAGCAGGTAGTTCTGGTCATTCTCCTACAGGGTCACTGCTCCTTCCCCTGGGTCCTGATGTGCACACTACTTTGTGTGTGCCCTCCAAGAGTGGAGTATCTGAGTGGAGTTGAGACTCTGAGACTCTGTGTGGAGTTGCACAGACTCTGGGTCCTGTGAAGCTTCGATGTTTTGTGATTCTAGAAATCCTATAGGAGACGGTCCACAGCAGGTGACGCTAATGTTGTCAGTAGAGGTGTTGAAGCCAAAGATCTGCAGTTCCAACTAGAGGTGCCGATGTACATACAGGACAAAATCATCTCGTGTGAATGTAGTTCAGGCATGTTTAAGATGAATGCAGTCATGTTAATGCCTACCATATTCTATCTTGAGCCTCTCCTCAGGGACCCCCTCCTCAGTTCCTGAGGCTCCTGTAAGTCATGTACAGGGGACTGGAGAGTGGGCTCTGTCCAGTCTGAGCCCTGAGTTACCCTGTGTGTATCTTAGGATACTTTGTATTTCTGTGGTGTCCGTTGTAACATCATCTCTTTCATTTCAGATTTATTTGGGCCCTCTCTTTTTAAAAAAACATACTACTGTTGTCTTTTATTCTTTACAGAAGTTTAATAAGTGTTTGATCTACTATCCTTACCCTATGTATACTTTTTGCAGTGAGATTTTTACTTTTCTTTGTTTCCTTGTTACTATCAATAATTAGTGAGACTTCTTTTAAGCTACCTTCAACATTGCTTATAAAGCTGCTTTATTAGTGATGACAGAGCCTTAATGGAAGTCATGTTCTGGTTGTAAATTAGAATGCAATGTGCCAGCAAATAGCCCCTTAAGTTTATGTCTCATTACTTCTTGTTCTTTTTTTAATTTAATTTTTATTTTTTGTCAGAGCAAATTTAATTAAAATGTTTTGTTTCTTCTAGGTGTGAAAGATGTGGTTCTTTTAAACATATACATATATCTATTCTTCTTTGGATCATTTTCCCATGTAGGTTATGACACGATGTTGAGTAGTCTTGTCTTGGTATTATGTAGGTCTTTGGTGATTACATATTTCACATGTGTTTCTATATCTATCTTAACCCCAATATCCTAATGTATCCAATCCTCACACCTTTCCATTTGGTGAACCATAAGTTTGTTTAATGAATCTGTGATTGCATTTCTCTGTGGAAATATTTTCATTGGTATCAATTTTTAGCTAAGACCTATAAGTGATATTATAGGATATGTGTCTTTTGCTTTCTGACTTAGTACAATTTGCCTGATTACCTCAAGAATCATACATGGTGCTGCAAATGGCATTGTTTCATTTTTTTCCCTGGCTAATATTCCATCTGTACGTGTACCAGTTCTTCTTTGGCCACGCACCTCTTGATGGACTTTCTGGTTGCCTCCATGTCTTGGCTATTGTAATACTGCTGCAATGCACATTTGCTTGCCTGTGTCTTTCCAGTTATATCTTCTTATGTTATAGGCCAAGCAGTGGGCTTGCTGTATCATATGGTAGCTCAGTGTGTATGTTTTAAAGGCACCACCATTCAGTTCTCATTAGTGGCTCTTTCCAGGTTACGTCCCACTTAAAATTGAGGGTATGCATTTCTCCAAAACACCTTCAACATTTATTGTTTGTAGTTTTCTTGCTGATGGTTATTCTAATGGGTGCGAGCTGATGCCTATCTGTGGTTGAATTTGCATGTGTCCCATAATCTGTTGAAATTGAGCTTTAAAGCATGCCCTTTTTATTTATCAAACTGTGATTACAGCTCAGTTCTTCAAAGTGTTTTCTTAAAGTAAGTGTCACATTTTGAAAATTTTTGGCCATTACCTCCCTCAAGACATTTTGAGGGCACGTTTCATTTACAGCCCTGAAGTACTTGTTCATATGAAGTGACCATTAGCACAGGTTTTAAAGCTGCTTTTGCAGGTAACGGCCAGAGGGTGGCAGCCTTTCTACGTTCCTAATCTGGTAAATAGGGAAAGAGACCTTCAGCCCCAAGAGTGTCCAGCTTTATTTCTCATCCAGCTGTGGGTCTAGATATGGTCACACCAGGTTGCATCACAGCCCCGGAACGAATTACGTAAAAATTTTCCCTCTATCACTGTCTTTGTTTTTTGGAATTTTTAAGTAATTTATTTTTATAATGGGGTTTACCTGATTTTCACTGCTGTGTTTATGCCCCTTTACACCCACTTGATTCACTTACAGAGGGACATCAATACATAGGTTTTAAGATTATTACTATTCAGATATATTCTTGTGCAGCGAATAGGGCGTGTTGAGTCCAGTTCTCTGAGCAAGGAGTAGGTCTTGTCTATTACATATTGGGTTTATGGAACGGTATCTGAGCTAATTTGAAACCCTTGTTTTATATATCACCCCACCTCACCTTTCCCGTTAAGCAGCCATACTGTGTTTTCTGCATGTGTGACTCTGTTCTGTTTTGTAATTCAGTTCAAGTGTAACGGTTTTTACATTCCCTCTATAAGTGATACCTTATGAGAAGTGTCCTTTTCTGTGTGACTTATTTCACTTAGAATCGTCGTACCTAAATCCACTCATCATGCTGCTACTAGCCTTATGACATTGATTTCATGGCTGAGTGATATTCCATTGTACATAAGGACCACAACTTCTTTATCCATTTTTCTCTTTCCTGGGATATTGAAGGTGGAATGAAGTGGAGGTCCTTGTCAACAGAGCAGCCCTCAACTTGGGGGTGCTTGTGTCTTGCTGATTTTTCATTTTCCCAATTTATACCCCCATGAGTGGAAGTGCCCTATGCTCTCTAAGCTGTGTTTTTTAGATGTTTCAGGACTCACCGTACACTTCTCCAGAGTGGCTGTTGGCAATTTACATCCCGCCCATCAGTGTAGCAAGGCTCCCATTTCTCCATGGCCTGTCCTGCATTTCTGGTTTTGACACTTTTTTCAGCATGGCCCTTTTGACCGATGGGTAGCGAGTCTTCTTGTAGTGCTGATTTGCCTTTCCAGGTTGCTTGGTTGGCCAAAAAGGGCGTATGCGTTTTTTCCTGAATATATTCAGGAAAAAACGCATACGCCCTTTTTGGCCAAGGGCATCATTGTCAACGTTTTGCCGCTTTTCATGTGCTTTAAAGGCGATTCGAATCTACCTCCTGAAATCTGTTTCCTGCAATTCTGCCTTGATTTCAAATCCTCTTCTTTGCCTTCCCTCAATATATTTGTGGACGAGAGTTATCATTTATAACTCTGCAGGTTTGTGAATTGCAGTGCCCTCAAGCTCCATTTTACAACTCGCTTTTTTGGGAGCTGGCCGCAAAAGCGCAGGATGGCTTCAGGCCCTCTTCTGGTTCCGGGGGGCAGGCTGAGCCTGTAGTTAATTCTTCTTCCTGATGGGAAAATAGAGTGACCTGTGCCTGTCCCGACACCAAGAGCTAGTCTCTCGTTGGTTCCCCGTCTTCCCGTTCATCCTCAGGACAAATTGCAACCTGTACGGAACCGGAGGTTAAAGGTGCTGATGCTCCAAGTAAGGAGATTGCTAGTAAAGCGGCTGGAATGGCGAACCCGGGCACAAGGAGATGAGAAATGAGGTGCGTTTTAGAAACCTTTCCCCATCACACGGTGTACCATCCTCTGGGTTTCTCATGCATGTTTTCGATGTAGGAAGATGCCATTGAACCTGGAGATTTGGGACCCATGCGATGGGTACCACGCAGTATTACTTTAAAGGGTCTGCGTTTGCTCACCCAACCTCACCAAACCTCTCAGCCCCAAGAGTGTCCACCCTTATGTCTCATCCAGCTGTGGGTCTAGATATGGTCAATCCAGGTTGCATCACAGCCCCTGAACTCATTGTGTAGGAATTTCTATCTCTTTCACTGTCATTGTTTCATGGGTTTTTCAAACTAATTTATTTTCATAATGGGGTTTAGCTGCTTTTCACGGCTGTGTTTATGCCGCTTTACACCCACTTGACATACTATCAGAGAGATATCAATACATAGGTTTTAAGATTATTACTAGTCAGATATATTCTTGTGCGGTGAATAGGGCGTGTTGAGTCCAGTTCTCTGAGCAAGGAGTAGGTCTTGTCTACTACATATTGGGTTTATGGAACGGTATCTGAGCTAATTTGATACCCTTGTTTTATGTATCACCCCACCTCCCCTTTCCCGTTAAGCAGCCATAGTCTGTTTTCTGCATGTGTGACTCTGTTCTGTTTTGTAATTCAGTTCAAGTGTAACGGTTTTTACATTCCCTCTAAAAGTGATACCTTATGAGAAGTGTCCTTTTCTGTGTGACTTATTTCACTTAGAATCGTCGTACCTAAATCCACTCATCATGCTGCTACTAACCATATGACATTGATTTCATGGCTGAGTGATATTCCATTGTACATAAGGACCACAACTTCTTTATCCATTTTTCTCTTTCCTGGGATATTGAAGGTGGAATGAAGTGGAGGTCCTTGTCAACAGAGCAGCCATCAACTTTGGGGTGCTTGTGTCTTGCTGATTTTTAATTTTCCCAATTTATACCCCCATGAGTGGAAGTGCCCTATGCTCTCTAAGCTGTGTTTTTCAGATGTTTCAGGACACACCGTACACTTCTCCAGAGTGGCTGTTGGCAATTTACATCCCGCCCATCAGTGTAGCAAGGCTCCCATTTCTCCATGGCCTGTCCTGCATTTCTGGTTTTGAGACTTATTTCAGCATGGCCCTTTTGACCGATGGGAAGTGAGACTTCTCTGTAGCGCTGATTTGCCTTTCCAGGTTGCTTGGTTGGCCAAAAAGGGCGTATGAGTTTTTTCCTGAATATATTCAGGAAAAAACGCATACGCCCTTTTTGGCCAAGGGCATCATTGTCAACGTTTTGCCGCTTTTCATGTGCTTTAAAGGCGATTCGTATCTACCTCCTGAAATCTGTTTCCTGCAATTCTGCCTTGATTTCAAATCCTCTTCTTTGCCTTCCCTCAATATATTTGTGGACGAGAGTTATCATTTATATCTCTGCAGGTTTGTGAATTGCAGTGTCCTGAACCTCCATTTTACAACTCGCATTTTTGGGAGCTGGCCGCAAAAGCGCAGGATGGCTTCAGGCCCTGTTCTTGTTCCGGGGAGCAGGCTGAGCCTGTGGTTAATTCTTCTTCCTGATGGGAAAATAGAGTGACCTGTGCCTGTCCCGACACCAAGAGCTAGTCTCTCGTTGGTTCCCCGTCTTCCCGTTCATCCTCAGGACAAATTGCAAGCTGTACGGAACCGGAGGTTAAAGGTGCTGATGGTCCAAGTAGGGAGATTGCTAGTAAAGCGGCTGGAATGGCGAACCCGGGCACAAGGAGATGAGAAATGAGGTGCGTTTTAGAAACCTTTCCCCATCACACGGTGTACCATCTTCTGGGTTTCTCATGCATGTTTTCGATGTAGGAAGATGCCATTGAACCTGGAGATTTGGGACCCATGCGATGGGTACCACGCAGTATTACTTTAAAGGGTCTGCGTTTGCTCACCCAACCTCACCAAACCTCTCAGCCCCAAGAGTGTCCACCCTTATGTCTCATCCAGCTGTGGGTCTAGATATGGTCAATCCAGGTTGCATCACAGCCCCTGAACTCATTGTGTAAGAATTTCTATCTCTTTCACTGTCTTTGTTTCATGGGTGTTTCAAAGTAATTTATATTTATAATGGGGTTTAGCTGCTTTTCACTGCTGTGTTTATGCCGCTTTACACCCACTTGACACACTAACAGAGAGATATCAGTACATAAGTTTTAAGATTATTACTAGTCAGATATATTCTTGTGCGGTGAATAGGGCGTGTTGAGTCCAGTTCTCCGAGCAAGGAGTAGGTCTTGTCTATTACATATTGGGTTTATGGAACGGTATCTGAGCTAATTTGAAACCCTTGTTTTATGTATCACCCCACCTCACCTTTCCCGTTAAGCAGCCATAGTGTGTTTTCTGCATGTGTGACTCTGTTCTGTTTTGTAATTCAGTGCAAGTGTAACGGTTTTTACATTCCCTCTATCAGTGATACCTTATGAGAAGTGTCCTTTTCTGTGTGACTTATTTCACTTAGAATCGTCGTACCTAAATCCACTCATCATGCTGCTACTAACCTTATGACATTGATTTCATGGCTGAGTGATATTCCATTGTACATAAAGACCACAACTTTATTATCCATTTTTCTCTTTCCTGGGATATTTAAGGTGGAATGAAGTGGAGGTCCTTGTCAACAGAGCAGCCCTCAACTTTGGGTGCTTGTGTCTTGCTGATTTTTAAGTTTTCCCAATTTATACACCCATGAGTGGAAGTGCCCTATGCTCTCTAAGCTGTGTTTTTCAGATGTTTCAGGACACACCGTACACTTCTCCAGAGTGGCTGTTGGCAATTTACATCCCGCCCATCAGTGTAGCAAGGCTCCCATTTCTCCATGGCCTGTCCTGCATTTCTGGTTTTGACACTTTTTTCAGCATGGCCCTTTTGACCGATGGGAAGCGAGACTTCTCTGTAGCGCTGATTTGCCTTTCCAGGTTGATTGGTTGGCCAAAAAGGGCGTATGCGTTTTTTCCTGAATATATTCAGGAAAAAACGCATACGCCCTTTTTGGCCAAGGGCATCATTGTCAACGTTTTGCCGCTTTTCATGTGCTTTAAAGGCGATTCGAATCTACCTCCTGAAATCTGTTTCGTGCAATTCTGCCTTGATTTCAAATCCTCTTCTTTGCCTTCCCTCAATATATTTGTGGACGAGAGTTATCATTTATAACTCTGCAGGTTTGTGAATTGCAGTGCCCTGAACCTCCATTTTACAACTCGCTTTTTTGGGAGCTGGCCGCAAAAGTGCAGTATGGCTTCAGGCCCTGTTCTGGTTCCGGGGGGCAGGCTGAGCCTGTGGTTAATTCTTCTTCCTGATGGGAAAATAGAGTGACCAGTGCCTGTCCCGACACCAAGAGCTAGTCTCTCGTTGGTTCCCCGTCTTCCCGTTCATCCTCAGGACAAATTGCAACCTGTACGGAACAGGAGGTTAAAGGTGCTGATGTTCCAAGTAGGGAGATTGCTAGTAAAGCGGCTGGAATGGCGAACCCGGGCACAAGGAGATGAGAAATGAGGTGCGTTTTAGAAACCTTTCCCCATCACACGGTGTACCATCTTCTGGGTTTCTCATGCATGTTTTCGATGTAGGAAGATGCCCTTGAACCTGGAGATTTGGGACCCATGCGATGGGTACCACGCAGTATTACTTTAAAGGGTCTGCATTTGCTCACCCAACCTCACCAAACCTCTCAGCCCCAAGAGTGTCCACCCTTATGTCTCATCCAGCTGTGGGTCTAGATATGGTCAATCCAGGTTGCATCACAGCCCCTGAACTCATTGTGTAAGAATTTCTATCTCTTTCACTGTCGTTGTTTCATGGGTTTTTCAAAGTAATTTATTTTCATAATGGGAATTTAGCTGCTTTTCACGGCTGTGTTTATGCCGCTTTACACCCACTTGACACACTAACAGAGAGATATCAATACATAGGTTTTAAGATTATTACTAGTCAGATATATTCTTGTGCGGTGAATAGGGCGTGTTGAGTCCAGTTCTCTGAGCAAGGAGTAGGTCTTGTCTACTACATATTGGGTTTATGGAACGGTATCTGAGCTAATTTGATACCCTTGTTTTATGTATCACCCCACCTCACCTTTCCCGTTAAGCAGCCATAGTGTGTTTTCTGCATGTGTGACTCTGTTCTGTTTTGTAATTCAGTTCAAGTGTAACGGTTTTTACATTCCCTCTATCAGTGATACCTTATGAGAAGTGTCCTTTTCTGTGTGACTTATTTCACTTAGAATCGTCGTACCTAAATCCACTCATCATGCTGCTACTAACCTTATGACATTGATTTCATGGCTGAGTGATATTCCATTGTACATAAGGACCACAACTTCTTTATCCATTTTTCTCTTTCCTTGGATATTTAAGGTGGAATGAAGTGGAGGTCCTTGTCAACAGAGCAGCCCTCAACTTTGGGGTGCTTGTGTCTTGCTGATTTTTCATTTTCCCAATTTATACCCCCATGAGTGGAAGTGCCCTATGCTCTCTAAGCTGTGTTTTTCAGATGTTTCAGGACACACCGTACACTTCTCCAGAGTGGCTGTTGGCAATTTACATCCCGCCCATCAGTGTAGCAAGGCTCCCATTTCTCCATGGCCTGTCCTGCATTTCTGGTTTTGACAATTTTTTCAGCATGGCCCTTTTGACCGATGGGAAGCGAGACTTCTCTGTTGCGCTGATTTGCCTTTCCAGGTTGCTTGGTTGGCCAAAAAGGGCGTATGCGTTTTTTCCTGAATATATTCAGGAAAAAACGCATACGCCCTTTTTGGCCAAGGGCATCATTGTCAACGTTTTGCCGCTTTTCATGTGCTTTAAAGGCGATTCATATCTACCTCCTGAAATCTGTTTCGTGCAATTCTGCCTTGATTTCAAATCGTCTTCTTTGCCTTCCCTCAATATATTTGTGGACGAGAGTTATCATTTATAACTCTGCAGGTTTGTGAATTGCAGGGCCCTGAACCTCCATTTTACAACTCGCTTTTTTGGGAGCTGGCCGCAAAAGCGCAGGATGGCTTCAGGCCCTGTTCTGGTTCCGGGGGGCAGGCTGAGCCTCTGGTTAATTCTTCTTCCTGATGGGAAAATAGAGTGACCTGTGCCTGTCCCGACACCAAGAGCTAGTCTCTCGTTGGTTCCCCGTCTTCCCGTTCATCTTCAGGACAAATTGCAACCTGTACGGAACAGGAGGTTAAAGGTGCTGATGCTCCAAGTAGGGAGATTGCTAGTAAAGCGGCTGGAATGGTGAACCCGGGCACAAGGAGATGAGAAATGAGGTGCGTTTTAGAAACCTTTCCCCATCACACGGTGTACCATCTTCTGGGTTTCTCATGCATGTTTTCGATGTAGGAAGATGCCCTTGAACCTGGAGATTTGGAACCCATGTGATGGGTACCACGCAGTATTACTTTAAAGGGTCTGCGTTTGCTCACCCAACCTCACCAAACCTCTCAGCCCCAAGAGTGTCCACCCTTATGTCTCATCCAGCTGTGGGTCTAGATATGGTCAATCCAGGTTGCATCACAGCCCCTGAACTCATTGTGTAAGAATTTCTATCTCTTTCACTGTCGTTGTTTCATGGGTTTTTCAAAGTAATTTATTTTCATAATGGGGTTTAGCTGCTTTTCACGGCTGTGTTTATGCCGCTTTACACCCACTTGACACACTAACAGAGAGATATCAATACATAGGTTTTAAGATTATTACTAGTCAGATATATTCTTGTGCGGTGAATAGGGCGTGTTGAGTCCAGTTCTCTGAGCAAGGAGTAGGTCTTGTCTACTACATATTGGGTTTATGGAACGGTATCTGAGCTAATTTAATACCCTTGTTTTATGTATCACCCCACCTCACCTTTCCCGTTAAGCAGCCATAGTGTGTTTTCTGCATGTGTGACTCTGTTCTGTTTTGTAATTCAGTTCAAGTGTAACGGTTTTTACATTCCCTCTAAAAGTGATACCTTATGAGAAGTGTCCTTTTCTGTGTGACTTATTTCACTTAGAATCGTCGTACCTAAATCCACTCATCATGCTGCTACTAACCTTATGACATTGATTTCATGGCTGAGTGATATTCCATTGTACATAAGGACCACAACTTCTTTATCCATTTTTCTCTTTCCTTGGATATTTAAGGTGGAATGAAGTGGAGGTCCTTGTCAACAGAGCAGCCCTCAACTTTGGGGTGCTTGTGTCTTGCTGATTTTTCATTTTCCCAATTTATACCCCCATGAGTGGAAGTGCCCTATGCTCTCTAAGCTGTGTTTTTCAGATGTTTCAGGACACACCGTACACTTCTCCAGAGTGGCTGTTGGCAATTTACATCCCGCCCATCAGTGTAGCAAGGCTCTCATTTCTCCATGGCTTGTCCTGCATTTCTGGTTTTGACACTTTTTTCAGCATGGCCCTTTTGACCGATGGGGAGCGAGACTTCTTTGTAGCGCTGATTTGCCTTTCCAGGTTGCTTGGTTGGCCAAAAAGGGCGTATGCGTTTTTTCCTGAATATATTCAGGAAAAAACGCATACGCCCTTTTTGGCCAAGGGCATCATTGTCAACATTTTGCCGCTTTTCATGTGCTTTAAAGGCGATTCGAATCTACCTCCTGAAATCTGTTTCCTGCAATTCTGCCTTGATTTCAAATCCTCTTCTTTGCCTTCCCTCAATATATTTGTGGACGAGAGTTATCATTTATAACTCTGCACGTTTGTGAATTGCACTGCCCTGAACCTCCATTTTACAACTCGCTTTTTTGGGAGCTGGCCGCAAAAGCGCAGGATGGCTTCAGGCCCTGTTCTGGTTCCAGGGGGCAGGCTGAGCCTGTGGTTAATTCTTCTTCCTGATGAGAAAATAGAGTGACCTGTGCCTGTTCCAACACCAAGAGCTAGTCTCTCGTTGGTTCCCCGTCTTCCCGTTCATCCTCAGGACAAATTGCAACCTGTACGGAACAGGAGGTTAAAGGTGCTGATGCTCCAAGTAGGGAGATTGCTAGTAAAGCGGCTGGAATGGCGAACCCGGGCACAAGGAGATGAGAAATGAGGTGCGTTTTAGAAACCCTTCCCTATCACAGGGTGTACCATCTTCTGGGTTTCTCATGCATGTTTTCGATGTAGGAAGATGCCCTTGAACCTGGAGATTTGGGACCCATGCGATGGGTACCACGCAGTATTACTTTAAAGGGTCTGTGTTTGCTCACCCAACCTCACCAAACCTCTCAGCCCCAAGAGTGTCCACCCTTATGTCTCATCCAGCTGTGGGTCTAGATATGGTCAATCCAGGTTGCATCACAGCCCCTGAACTCATTGTGTAAGAATTTCTCTCTCTTTCACTTTTGTTGTTTCATGGGTTTTTCAAAGTAATTTATTTTCATAATGGGGTTTAGCTGCTTTTCACTGCTGTGTTTATGCCGCTTTACACCCACTTGACACACTAACAGAGAGATATCAATACATAGGTTTTAAGATTATTACTAGTCAAATAGATTCTTGTGTGGTGAATAGGGCGTGTTGAGTCCAGTTCTCTGAGCAAGGAGTAGGTCTTGTCTATTACATATTGGGTTTATGGAACGGTATCTGAGCTAATTTGATACCCTTGTTTTATGTATCACCCCACCTCACCTTTCCCGTTAAGCAGCCATAGTGTGTTTTCTGCATGTGTGACGCTGTTCTGTTTTGTAATTCAGTTCAAGTGTAACGGTTTTTACATTCCCTCTATAAGTGATACCTTATGAGACGTGTCCTTTTCTGTGTGACTTATTTCACTTAGAATCGTCGTACCTAAATCCACTCATCATGCTGCTACTAACCTTATGACATTGATTTCATGGCTGAGTGATATTCCATTGTACATAAGGACCACAACTTCTTTATCCATTTTTCTCTTTCCTTGGATATTTAAGGTGGAATGAAGTGGAGGTCCTTGTCAACAGAGCAGCCCTCAACTTTGGGGTGCTTGTGTCTTGCTGATTTTTCATTTTCCCAATTTATACCCCCATGAGTGGAAGTGCCCTATGCTCTCTAAGCTGTGTTTTTCAGATGTTTCAGGACACACCGTACACTTCTCCAGAGTGGCTGTTGGCAATTTACATCCCGCCCATCAGTGTAGCAAGGCTCCCATTTCTCCATGGCCTGTCCTGCATTTCTGGTTTTGACACTTTTTTCAGTATGGCCCTTTTGACCGATGGGAAGCGAGACTTCTCTGTTGCGCTGATTTGCCTTTCCAGGTTGCTTGGTTGGCCAAAAAGGGCGTATGCGTTTTTTCCTGAATATATTCAGGAAAAAACGCATACGCCCTTTTTGGCCAAGGGCATCATTGTCAACGTTTTGCCGCTTTTCATGTGCTTTAAAGGCGATTCATATCTACCTCCTGAAATCTGTTTCGTGCAATTCTGCCTTGATTTCAAATCGTCTTCTTTGCCTTCCCTCAATATATTTGTGGACGAGAGTTATCATTTATAACTCTGCAGGTTTGTGAATTGCAGTGCCCTGAACCTCCATTTTACAACTCGCTTTTTTGGGAGCTGGCCGCAAAAGCGCAGGATGGCTTCAGGCCCTGTTCTGGTTCCGGGGGGCAGGCTGAGCCTGTGGTTAATTCTTCTTCCTGATGGGAAAATAGAGTGACCTGTGCCTGTCCCGACACCAAGAGCTAGTCTCTCGTTGGTTCCCCGTCTTCCCGTTCATCTTCAGGACAAATTGCAACCTGTACGGAACAGGAGGTTAAAGGTGCTGATGCTCCAAGTAGGGAGATTGCTAGTAAAGCGGCTGGAATGGTGAACCCGGGCACAAGGAGATGAGAAATGAGGTGCGTTTTAGAAACCTTTCCCCATCACACGGTGTACCATCTTCTGGGTTTCTCATGCATGTTTTCGATGTAGGAAGATGCCCTTGAACCTGGAGATTTGGAACCCATGCGATGGGTACCACGCAGTATTACTTTAAAGGGTCTGCGTTTGCTCACCCAACCTCACCAAACCTCTCAGCCCCAAGAGTGTCCACCCTTATGTCTCATCCAGCTGTGGGTCTAGATATGGTCAATCCAGGTTGCATCACAGCCCCTGAACGCATTGTGTAAGAATTTCTCTCTCTTTCACTGTCGTTGTTTCATGGGTTTTTCAAAGTAATTTATTTTCATAATTGGGTTTAGCTGCTTTTCACGGCTGTGTTTATGCCGCTTTACACCCACTTGACACACTAACAGAGAGATATCAATACATAGGTTTTAAGATTATTACTAGTCAGATATATTCTTGTGCGGTGAATAGGGCGTGTTGAGTCCACTTCTCTGAGCAAGGAGTAGGTCTTGTCTACTACATATTGGGTTTATGGAACGGTATCTGAGCTAATTTGATACCCTTGTTTTATGTATCACCCCACCTCACCTTTCCCGTTAAGCAGCCAAAGTGTGTTTTCTGCATGTGTGACTCTGTTCTGTTTTGTAATTCAGTTCAAGTGTAACGGTTTTTACATTCCCTCTATCAGTGATACCTTATGAGAAGTGTCCTTTTCTGTGTGACTTATTTCACTTAGAATCGTCGTACCTAAATCCACTCATCATGCTGCTACTAACCTTATGACATTGATTTCATGGCTGAGTGATATTCCATTGTACATAAGGACCACAACTTCTTTATCCATTTTTCTCTTTCCTGGGATATTGAAGGTGGAATGAAGTGGAGGTCTTTGTCAACAGAGCAGCCCTCAACTTTGGGGTGCTTGTGTCTTGCTGATTTTTCATTTTCCCAATTTATACCCCCATGAGTGGAAGTGCCCTATGCTCTCTAAGCTGTGTTTTTCAGATGTTTCAGGACACACCGTACACTTCTCCAGAGTGGCTGTTGGCAATTTACATCCCGCCCATCAGTGTAGCAAGGCTCCCATTTCTCCATGGCCTGTCCTGCATTTCTGGTTTTGAGACTTTTTTCAGCATGGCCCTTTTGACCGACGGGTAGCGAGTCTTCTTTGTAGCGCTGATTTGCCTTTCCAGGTTGCTTGGTTGGCCAAAAAGGGCGTATGCGTTTTTTCCTGAATATATTCAGGAAAAAACGCATACGCCCTTTTTGGCCAAGGGCATCATTGTCAACGTTTTGCCGCTTTTCATGTGCTTTAAAGGCGATTCGAATCTACCTCCTGAAATCTGTTTCCTGCAATTCTGCCTTGATTTCAAATCCTCTTCTTTGCCTTCCCTCAATATATTTGTGGACGAGAGTTATCATTTATAACTCTGCAGGTTTGTGAATTGCAGTGCCCTGAAGCTCCATTTTACAACTGGCTTTTTTGGGAGCTGGCCGCAAAAGCGCAGGATGGCTTCAGGCCCTGTTCTGGTTCCGGGGGGGAGGATGAGCCTCTGGTTAATTCTTCTTCCTGATGGGAAAATAGAGTGACCTGTGCCTGTCCCAACACCAAGAGCTAGTCTCTCACTGGTTCCCCGTCTACCCGTTCATCCTCAGGACAAATTGCAACCTGTACGGAACAGGAGGTTAAAGGTGCTGATGCTCCAAGTAGGGAGATTGTTAGTAAAGCAGCTGGAATGGCGAACCCGGGCACAAGGAGAAGAGAAATGAGGTGCGTTTTAGAAACCTTTCCCCATCACATGGTGTACCATCTTTTTGTTTTCTCATGCATGTTTTCGATGTAGGAAGATGCCCTTGAACCTGGAGATTTGGGACCCATGCGATGGGTACCACACAGTATTACTTTAAAGGGTCTGCGTTTGCTCACCCAACCTCACCAAACCTCTCAGCCCCAAGAGTGTCCACCCTTATGTCTCATCCAGCTGTGGGTCTAGATATGGTCAATCCAGGTTGCATCACAGCCCCTGAACGCATTGTGTAAGAATTTCTCTCTCTTTCACTGTCTTTGTTTCATGGGTTTTTCAAAGTAATTTATTTTGATAATGGGGTTTAGCTGCTTTTCACTGCTGTGTTTATGCCGCTTTACACCCACTTGACACACTAACAGAGAGATATCAATACATAGGTTTTAAGATTATTACTAGTCAGATATATTCTTGTGCGGTGAATAGGGTGTGTTGAGTCCAGTTCTCTGAGCAAAGAGTAGGTCTTGTCTATTACATATTGGGTTTATGGAACGGTATCTGAGCTAATTTGAAACCCTTGTTTTATGTATCACCCCACCTCACCTTTCCCGTTAAGCAGCCATAGTGTGTTTTCTGCATGTGTGACTCTGTTCTGTTTTGTAATTCAGTTCAAGTGTAACGGCTTTTACATTCCCTCTATAAGTGATACCTTATGAGAAGTGTCCTTTTCTGTGTGACTTATTTCACTTAGAATCGTCGTACCTAAATCCACTCATCATGCTGCTACTAGCCTTATGACATTGATTTCATGGCTGAGTGATATTCCATTGTACATAAGGACCACAACTGCTTTATCCATTTTTCTCTTTCCTGGGATATTGAAGGTGGAATGAAGTGGAGGTCCTTGTCAACAGAGCAGCCCTAAACTTTGAGGTGTTGTGTCTTGCTGATTTTTCATTTTCCCAATTTATACCCCCATGAGTGGAAGTGCCCTATGCTCTCTAAGCTGTGTTTTTTAGATGTTTCAGGACACACCGTACACTTCTCCAGAGTGGCTGTTGGCAATTTACATCCCGCCCATCAGTGTAGCAAGGCTCCCATTTCTCCATGGCCTGTCCTGCATTTCTGGTTTTGAGACTTTTTTCAGCATGGCCCTTTTGAGCAATGGGTAGCAAGTCTTCTTTGTAGCGCTGATTTGCCTTTCCAGGTTGCTTGGTTGGCCAAAAAGGGCGTATGCGTTTTTTCCTGAATATATTCAGGAAAAAACGCATACGCCCTTTTTGGCCAAGGGCATCATTGTCAACGTTTTGCCGCTTTTCATGTGCTTTAAAGGCGATTCGAATCTACCTCCTGAAATCTGTTTCGTGCAATTCTGCCTTGATTTCAAATCCTCTTCTTTGCCTTCCCTCAATATATTTGTGGACGAGAGTTATCATTTATAACTCTGCAGGTTTGTGAATTGCAGTGCCCTGAAGCTCCATTTTACTACTCGCTTTTTTGGGAGCTGGCCGCAAAAGCGCAGGATGGCTTCAGGCCCTGTTCTGGTTCCCGGGGGGGGGATGAGCCTGTGGTTAATTCTTCTTCCTGATGGGAAGATAGAGTGACCTGTGCCTGTCCCAACACCAAGAGCTAGTCTCTCACTGGTTCCCCGTCTACCCGTTCATCCTCAGGACAAATTGCAACCTGTACGGAACAGGAGGTTAAAGGTGCTGATGCTCCAAGTAGGGAGATTGTTAGTAAAGCGGCTGGAATGGCGAACCCGGGCACAAGGAGAAGAGAAATGAGGTGCGTTTTAGAAACCTTTCCCCATCACATGGTGTACCATCTTTTTGTTTTCTCATGCATGTTTTCGATGTAGGAAGATGCCCTTGAACCTGGAGATTTGGGACCCATGCGATGGGTACCACGCAGTATTACTTTAAAGGGTCTGCGTTTGCTCACCCAACCTCACCAAACCTCTCAGCCCCAAGAGTGTCCACCCTTATGTCTCATCCAGCTGTGGGTCTAGATATGGTCAATCCAGGTTGCATCACAGCCCCTGAACGCATTGTGTAAGAATTTCTCTCTCTTTCACTGTCTTTGTTTCATGGGTGTTTCAAAGTAATTTATTTTGATAATGGGGTTTAGCTGCTTTTCACTGCTGTGTTTATGCCGCTTTACACCCACTTGACACACTAACAGAGAGATATCAATACATAGGTTTTAAGATTATTACTAGTCAGATATATTCTTGTGCGGTGAATAGGGCGTGTTGAGTCCAGTTCTCTGAGCAAGGAGTAGGTCTTGTCTATTACATATTGGGTTTATGGAACGGTATCTGAGCTAATTTGAAACCCTTGTTTTATGTATCACCCCACCTCACCTTTCCCGTTAAGCAGCCATAGTGTGTTTTCTGCATGTGTGACTCTGTTCTGTTTTGTAATTCAGTTCAAGTGTAACGCTTTTTACATTCCCTCTATAAGTGATACCTTATGAGAAGTGTCCTTTTCTGTGTGACTTATTTCACTTAGAATCGTCGTACCTAAATCCACTCATCATGCTGCTACTAGCCTTATGACATTGATTTCATGGCTGAGTGATATTCCATTGTACATAAGGACCACAACTTCTTTATCCATTTTTCTCTTTCCTGGGATATTGAAGGTGGAATGAAGTGGAGGTCCTTGTCAACAGAGCAGCCCTAAACTTTGGGGTGCTTGTGTCTTGCTGATTTTTCATTTTCCCAATTTATACCCCCATGAGTGGAAGTGCCCTATGCTCTCTAAGCTGTGTTTTTTAGATGTTTCTGGACACACCGTACACTTCTCCAGAGTGGCTGTTGGCAATTTACATCCCGCCCATCAGTGTAGCAAGGCTCCCATTTCTCCATGGCCTGTCCTGCATTTCTGGTTTTGACACGTTTTTCAGCATGGCCCTTTTGACCGACGGGTAGCGAGTCTTCTTTGTAGCGCTGATTTGCCTTTCCAGGTTGCTTGGTTGGCCAAAAAGGGCGTATGCGTTTTTTCCTGAATATATTCAGGAAAAAACGCATACGCCCTTTTTGGCCAAGGGCATCATTGTCAACGTTTTGCCGCTTTTCATGTGCTTTAAAGGCGATTCGAATCTACCTCCTGAAATCTGTTTCCTGCAATTCTGCCTTGATTTCAAATCCACTTCTTTGCCTTCCCTCAATATATTTGTGGACGAGAGTTATCATTTATAACTCTGCAGGTTTGTGAATTGCAGTGCCCTGAAGCTCCATTTTACAACTCGCTTTTTTGGGAGCTGGCCGCAAAAGCGCAGGATGGCTTCAGGCCCTGTTCTGGTTCCAGGGGGGAGGATGAGCCTCTGGTTAATTCTTCTTCCTGATGGGAAAATAGAGTGACCTGTGCCTGTCCCAACACCAAGAGCTAGTCTCTCGTTGGTTCCCCGTCTTCCCGTTCATCCTCAGGACAAATTGCAACCTGTACGGAACAGGAGGTTAAAGGTGCTGATGCTCCAAGTAGGGAGATTGTTAGTAAAGCAGCTGGAATGGCGAACCCGGGCACAAGGAGAAGAGAAATGAGGTGCGTTTTAGAAACCTTTCCCCATCACATGGTGTACCATCTTTTTGTTTTCTCATGCATGTTTTCGATGTAGGAAGATGCCCTTGAACCTGGAGATTTGGGACCCATGCGATGGGTACCACGCAGTATTACTTTAAAGGGTCTGCGTTTGCTCACCCAACCTCACCAAACCTCTCAGCCCCAAGAGTGTCCACCCTTATGTCTCATCCAGCTGTGGGTCTAGATATGGTCAATCCAGGTTGCATCACAGCCCCTGAACGCATTGTGTAAGAATTTCTCTCTCTTTCACTGTCTTTGTTTCATGGGTGTTTCAAAGTAATTTATTTTGATAATGGGGTTTAGCTGCTTTTCACTGCTGTGTTTATGCCGCTTTACACCCACTTGACACACTAACAGAGAGATATCAATACATAGGTTTTAAGATTATTACTAGTCAGATATATTCTTGTGCGGTGAATAGGGCGTGTTGAGTCCAGTTCTCTGAGCAAGGAGTAGGTCTTGTCTATTACATATTGGGTTTATGGAACGGTATCTGAGCTAATTTGAAACCCTTGTTTTATGTATCACCCCACCTCACCTTTCCCGTTAAGCAGCCATAGTGTGTTTTCTGCATGTGTGACTCTGTTCTGTTTTGTAATTCAGTTCAAGTGTAACGGCTTTTACATTCCCTCTATAAGTGATACCTTATGAGAAGTGTCCTTTTCTGTGTGACTTATTTCACTTAGAATCGTCGTACCTAAATCCACTCATCATGCTGCTACTAGCCTTATGACATTGATTTCATGGCTGAGTGATATTCCATTGTACATAAGGACCACAACTTCTTTATCCATTTTTCTCTTTCCTGGGATATTGAAGGTGGAATGAAGTGGAGGTCCTTGTCAACAGAGCAGCCCTAAACTTTGGGGTGCTTGTGTCTTGCTGATTTTTCATTTTCCCAATTTATACCCCCATGAGTGGAAGTGCCCTATGCTCTCTAAGCTGTGTTTTTTAGATGTTTCTGGACACACCGTACACTTCTCCAGAGTGGCTGTTGGCAATTTACATCCCGCCCATCAGTGTAGCAAGGCTCCCATTTCTCCATGGCCTGTCCTGCATTTCTGGTTTTGACACGTTTTTCAGCATGGCCCTTTTGACCGACGGGTAGCGAGTCTTCTTTGTAGCGCTGATTTGCCTTTCCAGGTTGCTTGGTTGGCCAAAAAGGGCGTATGCGTTTTTTCCTGAATATATTCAGGAAAAAACGCATACGCCCTTTTTGGCCAAGGGCATCATTGTCAACGTTTTGCCGCTTTTCATGTGCTTTAAAGGCGATTCGAATCTACCTCCTGAAATCTGTTTCCTGCAATTCTGCCTTGATTTCAAATCCACTTCTTTGCCTTCCCTCAATATATTTGTGGACGAGAGTTATCATTTATAACTCTGCAGGTTTGTGAATTGCAGTGCCCTGAAGCTCCATTTTACAACTCGCTTTTTTGGGAGCTGGCCGCAAAAGCGCAGGATGGCTTCAGGCCCTGTTCTGGTTCCAGGGGGGAGGATGAGCCTCTGGTTAATTCTTCTTCCTGATGGGAAAATAGAGTGACCTGTGCCTGTCCCAACACCAAGAGCTAGTCTCTCGTTGGTTCCCCGTCTTCCCGTTCATCCTCAGGACAAATTGCAACCTGTACGGAACAGGAGGTTAAAGGTGCTGATGCTCCAAGTAGGGAGATTGTTAGTAAAGCAGCTGGAATGGCGAACCCGGGCACAAGGAGAAGAGAAATGAGGTGCGTTTTAGAAACCTTTCCCCATCACATGGTGTACCATCTTTTTGTTTTCTCATGCATGTTTTCGATGTAGGAAGATGCCCTTGAACCTGGAGATTTGGGACCCATGCGATGGGTACCACGCAGTATTACTTTAAAGGGTCTGCGTTTGCTCACCCAACCTCACCAAACCTCTCAGCCCCAAGAGTGTCCACCCTTATGTCTCATCCAGCTGTGGGTCTAGATATGGTCAATCCAGGTTGCATCACAGCCCCTGAACGCATTGTGTAAGAATTTCTCTCTCTTTCACTGTCTTTGTTTCATGGGTGTTTCAAAGTAATTTATTTTTATAATGGGGTTTAGCTGCTTTTCACTGCTGTGTTTATGCCGCTTTACACCCACTTGACACACTAACAGAGAGATATCAATACATAGGTTTTAAGATTATTACTAGTCAGATATATTCTTGTGCGGTGAATAGGGCGTGTTGAGTCCACTTCTCTGAGCAAGGAGTAGGTCTTGTCTATTACATATTGGGTTTATGGAACGGTATCTGAGCTAATTTGAAACCCTTGTTTTATGTATCACCCCACCTCACCTTTCCCGTTAAGCAGCCATAGTGTGTTTTCTGCATGTGTGACTCTGTTCTGTTTTGTAATTCAGTTCAAGTGTAACGGCTTTTACATTCCCTCTATAAGTGATACCTTATGAGAAGTGTCCTTTTCTGTGTGACTTATTTCACTTAGAATCGTCGTACCTAAATCCACTCATCATGCTGCTACTAGCCTTATGACATTGATTTCATGGCTGAGTGATATTCCATTGTACATAAGGACCACAACTTCTTTATCCATTTTTCTCTTTCCTGGGATATTGAAGGTGGAATGAAGTGGAGGTCCTTGTCAACAGAGCAGCCCTAAACTTTGGGGTGCTTGTGTCTTGCTGATTTTTCATTTTCCCAATTTATACCCCCATGAGTGGAAGTGCCCTATGCTCTCTAAGCTGTGTTTTTTAGATGTTTCTGGACACACCGTACACTTCTCCAGAGTGGCTGTTGGCAATTTACATCCTGCCCATCAGTGTAGCAAGGCTCCCATTTCTCCATGGCCTGTCCTGCATTTCTGGTTTTGACACGTTTTTCAGCATGGCCCTTTTGACCGACGGGTAGCGAGTCTTCTTTGTAGCGCTGATTTGCCTTTCCAGGTTGCTTGGTTGGCCAAAAAGGGCGTATGCGTTTTTTCCTGAATATATTCAGGAAAAAACGCATACGCCCTTTTTGGCCAAGGGCATCATTGTCAACGTTTTGCCGCTTTTCATGTGCTTTAAAGGCGATTCGAATCTACCTCCTGAAATCTGTTTCCTGCAATTCTGCCTTGATTTCAAATCCACTTCTTTGCCTTCCCTCAATATATTTGTGGACGAGAGTTATCATTTATAACTCTGCAGGTTTGTGAATTGCAGTGCCCTGAAGCTCCATTTTACAACTCGCTTTTTTGGGAGCTGGCCGCAAAAGCGCAGGATGGCTTCAGGCCCTGTTCTGGTTCCGGGGGGGAGGATGAGCCTCTGGTTAATTCTTCTTCCTGATGGGAAAATAGAGTGACCTGTGCCTGTCCCAACACCAAGAGCTAGTCTCTCGTTGGTTCCCCGTCTTCCCGTTCATCCTCAGGACAAATTGCAACCTGTACGGAACAGGAGGTTAAAGGTGCTGATGCTCCAAGTAGGGAGATTGTTAGTAAAGCAGCTGGAATGGCGAACCCGGGCACAAGGAGAAGAGAAATGAGGTGCGTTTTAGAAACCTTTCCCCATCACATGGTGTACCATCTTTTTGTTTTCTCATGCATGTTTTCGATGTAGGAAGATGCCCTTGAACCTGGAGATTTGGGACCCATGCGATGGGTACCACGCAGTATTACTTTAAAGGGTCTGCGTTTGCTCACCCAACCTCACCAAACCTCTCAGCCCCAAGAGTGTCCACCCTTATGTCTCATCCAGCTGTGGGTCTAGATATGGTCAATCCAGGTTGCATCACAGCCCCTGAACGCATTGTGTAAGAATTTCTCTCTCTTTCACTGTCTTTGTTTCATGGGTGTTTCAAAGTAATTTATTTTTATAATGGGGTTTAGCTGCTTTTCACTGCTGTGTTTATGCCGCTTTACACCCACTTGACACACTAACAGAGAGATATCAATACATAGGTTTTAAGATTGTTACTAGTCAGATATATTCTTGTGCGGTGAATAGGGCGTGTTGAGTTCACTTCTCTGAGCAAGGAGTAGGTCTTGTCTATTACATATTGGGTTTATGGAACGGTATCTGAGCTAATTTGAAACCCTTGTTTTATGTATCACCCCACCTCACCTTTCCCGTTAAGCAGCCATAGTGTGTTTTCTGCATGTGTGACTCTGTTCTGTTTTGTAATTCAGTTCAAGTGTAACGGCTTTTACATTCCCTCTATAAGTGATACCTTATGAGAAGTGTCCTTTTCTGTGTGACTTATTTCACTTAGAATCGTCGTACCTAAATCCACTCATCATGCTGCTACTAGCCTTATGACATTGATTTCATGGCTGAGTGATATTCCATTGTACATAAGGACCACAACTTCTTTATCCATTTTTCTCTTTCCTGGGATATTGAAGGTGGAATGAAGTGGAGGTCCTTGTCAACAGAGCAGTCCTAAACTTTGAGGTGCTTGTGTCTTGCTGATTTTTCATTTTCCCAATTTATATCCCCATAAGTGGAAGTGCCCTATGCTCTCTAAGCTGTGTTTTTTAGATGTTTCAGGACACACCGTACACTTCTCCAGAGTGGCTGTTGGCAATTTACATCCCGCCCATCAGTTTAGCAAGGCTCCCATTTCTCCATGGCCTGTCCTGCATTTCTGGTTTTGAGACTTTTTTCAGCATGGCCCTTTTGACCGACGGGTAGCGAATCTTCTTTGTAGCGCTGATTTGCCTTTCCAGGTTGCTTGGTTGGCCAAAAAGGGCGTATGCGTTTTTTCCTGAATATATTCAGGAAAAAACGCATACGCCCTTTGTGGCCAAGGGCATCATTGTCAACGTTTTGCCACTTTTCATGTGCTTTAAAGGCGATTCGAATCTACCTCCTGAAATCTGTTTCCTGCAATTCTGCCTTGATTTCAAATCCTCTTCTTTGCCTTCCCTCAATATATTTGTGGACGAGAGTTATCATTTATAACTCTGCAGGTTTGTGAATTGCAGTGCCCTGAAGCTCCATTTTACAACTCGCTTTTTTGGGAGCTGGCCGCAAAAGCGCAGGATGGCTTCAGGCCCTGTTCTGGTTCCGGGGAGGCGGAGGAGCCTCTGGTTAATTCTTCTTCCTGATGGGAAAATAGAGTGACCTGTGCCTGTCCCAACACCAAGAGCTAGTCTCTCACTGGTTCCCCGTCTACCCGTTCATCCTCAGGACAAATTGCAACCTGTACGGAACAGGAGGTTAAAGGTGCTGATGCTCCAAGTAGGGAGATTGTTAGTAAAGCGGCTGGAATGGCGAACCCGGGCACAAGGAGAAGAGAAATGAGGTGCGTTTTAGAAACCTTTCCCCATCACATGGTGTACCATCTTTTTGTTTTCTCATGCATGTTTTCGATGTAGGAAGATGCCCTTGAACCTGGAGATTTGGGACCCATGCGATGGGTACCACGCAGTATTACTTTAAAGGGTCTGCGTTTGCTCACCAAACCTCACCAAACCTCTCAGCCCCAAGAGTGTCCACCCTTATGTCTCATCCAGCTGTGGGTCTAGATATGGTCAATCCAGGTTGTATCACAGCCTCTGAACTCATTGTGTAAAAATTTCTACCTCTTTCACTGTCGTTGTTTCATGGGTTTTTAAAAGTAGTTTATTTTTATAATGGGGTTTAGCTGCTTTTCACTGCTGGGTTTATGCCGCTTTACACCCACTTGACACACTAACAGAGAGATATCAATATATAGGTTTTACGATTATTATTAGTCAGATATATTCTTGTGCGGTGAATAGGGCGTGTTGAGTCCAGTTCTCTGAGCAAGGAGTAGGTCTTGTCTATTACATATTGGGTGTATGGAACGGTATCTGAGCTAATTTGATACCCTTGTTTTATGTATCACCCCACCTCACCTTTCCCGTTAAGCAGCCATAGTGTGTTTTCTGCATGTGTGACTCTGTTCTGTTTGGTAATTCAGTTCAAGTGTAACGGTTTTTACATTCCCTCTATCAGTGATACCTTATGAGAAGTGTCCTTTTCTGTGTGACTTATTTCACTTAGAATCGTCGTACCTAAATCCACTCATCATGCTGCTACTAGCCTTATGACATTGATTTCATGGCTGAGTGATATTCCATTGTACATAAGGATCACCACTTCTTTATCCATTTTTCTCTTTCCTGGGATATTTAAGGTGGAATGAAGTGGAGGTCCTTGTCAAGAGAGCAGCCCTAAACTTTGGGGTGCTTTTGTGTTGCTGATTTTTCATTTTGCCAATTTATATCCCCATGAGTGGAAGTGCCCTATGCTCTCTAAGCTGTGTTTTTTAGATGTTTCAGGACACACCGTACACTTCTCCAGAGTGGCTGTTGGCAATTTACATCCCGCTCATCAGTGTAGCAAGGCTCCCATTTCTCCATGGCCTGTCCTGCATTTCTGGTTTTGACACTTTTTTCAGCATGGCCCTTTTGACCGACGGGAAGCGAGACTTCTTTGTAACACTGATTTGCCTTTCCAGGTTGCTTGGTTGGCCAAAAAGGGCGTATGCGTTTTTTCCTGAATATATTCAGGAAAAAACGCATACGCCCTTTTTGGCCAAGGGCATCATTGTCAACGTTTTGCCGCTTTTCGTGTGCTTTAAAGCGATTCGAATCTACCTCCTGAAATCTGTTTCCTGCAATTCTGCCTTGATTTCAAATCCTCTTCTTTGCCTTCCCTCAATATATTTGTGGACGAGAGTTATCATTTATAACTCTGCAGGTTTGTGAATTGCAGTGCCCTGAAGCTCCATTGTGCAACTCGCTTTTTAGGGAGCTGGCCGCAAAAGCGCAGGATGGCTTCAGGCCCTGTTCTAGTTCCGCGGGGCAGGCTGAGCCTGTGGTTAATTCTTCTTCCTGATGGGAAAATAGAGTGACCTGTGCCTGTCCCAACACCAAGAGCTAGTCTCTCATTGGTTCCCCGTCTTCCCGTTCATCCTCCGGACAAATTGCATCCTGTACGGCAGAGGAGTTTAAAGGTGCTGATGCTCCAAGTAGGGAGATTGCTAGTAAAGTGGCTGCAATCGCAAACCCGAGCACAAGGAGATGAGAAATGAGGTGCGTTTTAGAAACCTTTCCCCATCACACGGTGTACCATCTTCTGGGTTTCTCATGCATGTTTTCGATGTAGGAAGATGCCCTTGAACCTGGAGATTTGGGACCCATGCGATGGGTACCACGCAGTATTACTTTAAAGGGTCTGCGTTTGCTCACCCAACCTCACCAAACCTCTCAGCCCCAAGAGTGTCCACCCTTATGTCTCATCCAGCTGTGGGTCTAGATATGGTCAATCCAGGTTGCATCACAGCCCCTGAACGCATTGTGTAAGAATTTCTCTCTCTTTCACTGTCTTTGTTTCATGGGTGTTTCAAAGTAATTTATTTTGATAATGGGGTTTAGCTGCTTTTCACTGCTGTGTTTATGCCGCTTTACACCCACTTGACACACTAACAGAGAGATATCAATACATAGGTTTTAAGATTATTACTAGTCAGATATATTCTTGTGCGGTGAATAGGGCGTGTTGAGTCCAGTTCTCTGAGCAAGGAGTAGGTCTTGTCTATTACATATTGGGTTTATGGAACGGTATCTGAGCTAATTTGAAACCCTTGTTTTATGTATCACCCCACCTCACCTTTCCCGTTAAGCAGCCATAGTGTGTTTTCTGCATGTGTGACTCTGTTCTGTTTTGTAATTCAGTTCAAGTGTAACGCTTTTTACATTCCCTCTATAAGTGATACCTTATGAGAAGTGTCCTTTTCTGTGTGACTTATTTCACTTAGAATCGTCGTACCTAAATCCACTCATCATGCTGCTACTAGCCTTATGACATTGATTTCATGGCTGAGTGATATTCCATTGTACATAAGGACCACAACTTCTTTATCCATTTTTCTCTTTCCTGGGATATTGAAGGTGGAATGAAGTGGAGGTCCTTGTCAACAGAGCAGCCCTAAACTTTGGGGTGCTTGTGTCTTGCTGATTTTTCATTTTCCCAATTTATACCCCCATGAGTGGAAGTGCCCTATGCTCTCTAAGCTGTGTTTTTTAGATGTTTCTGGACACACCGTACACTTCTCCAGAGTGGCTGTTGGCAATTTACATCCCGCCCATCAGTGTAGCAAGGCTCCCATTTCTCCATGGCCTGTCCTGCATTTCTGGTTTTGACACGTTTTTCAGCATGGCCCTTTTGACCGACGGGTAGCGAGTCTTCTTTGTAGCGCTGATTTGCCTTTCCAGGTTGCTTGGTTGGCCAAAAAGGGCGTATGCGTTTTTTCCTGAATATATTCAGGAAAAAACGCATACGCCCTTTTTGGCCAAGGGCATCATTGTCAACGTTTTGCCGCTTTTCATGTGCTTTAAAGGCGATTCGAATCTACCTCCTGAAATCTGTTTCCTGCAATTCTGCCTTGATTTCAAATCCACTTCTTTGCCTTCCCTCAATATATTTGTGGACGAGAGTTATCATTTATAACTCTGCAGGTTTGTGAATTGCAGTGCCCTGAAGCTCCATTTTACAACTCGCTTTTTTGGGAGCTGGCCGCAAAAGCGCAGGATGGCTTCAGGCCCTGTTCTGGTTCCAGGGGGGAGGATGAGCCTCTGGTTAATTCTTCTTCCTGATGGGAAAATAGAGTGACCTGTGCCTGTCCCAACACCAAGAGCTAGTCTCTCGTTGGTTCCCCGTCTTCCCGTTCATCCTCAGGACAAATTGCAACCTGTACGGAACAGGAGGTTAAAGGTGCTGATGCTCCAAGTAGGGAGATTGTTAGTAAAGCAGCTGGAATGGCGAACCCGGGCACAAGGAGAAGAGAAATGAGGTGCGTTTTAGAAACCTTTCCCCATCACATGGTGTACCATCTTTTTGTTTTCTCATGCATGTTTTCGATGTAGGAAGATGCCCTTGAACCTGGAGATTTGGGACCCATGCGATGGGTACCACGCAGTATTACTTTAAAGGGTCTGCGTTTGCTCACCCAACCTCACCAAACCTCTCAGCCCCAAGAGTGTCCACCCTTATGTCTCATCCAGCTGTGGGTCTAGATATGGTCAATCCAGGTTGCATCACAGCCCCTGAACGCATTGTGTAAGAATTTCTCTCTCTTTCACTGTCTTTGTTTCATGGGTGTTTCAAAGTAATTTATTTTTATAATGGGGTTTAGCTGCTTTTCACTGCTGTGTTTATGCCGCTTTACACCCACTTGACACACTAACAGAGAGATATCAATACATAGGTTTTAAGATTATTACTAGTCAGATATATTCTTGTGCGGTGAATAGGGCGTGTTGAGTCCACTTCTCTGAGCAAGGAGTAGGTCTTGTCTATTACATATTGGGTTTATGGAACGGTATCTGAGCTAATTTGAAACCCTTGTTTTATGTATCACCCCACCTCACCTTTCCCGTTAAGCAGCCATAGTGTGTTTTCTGCATGTGTGACTCTGTTCTGTTTTGTAATTCAGTTCAAGTGTAACGGCTTTTACATTCCCTCTATAAGTGATACCTTATGAGAAGTGTCCTTTTCTGTGTGACTTATTTCACTTAGAATCGTCGTACCTAAATCCACTCATCATGCTGCTACTAGCCTTATGACATTGATTTCATGGCTGAGTGATATTCCATTGTACATAAGGACCACAACTTCTTTATCCATTTTTCTCTTTCCTGGGATATTGAAGGTGGAATGAAGTGGAGGTCCTTGTCAACAGAGCAGCCCTAAACTTTGGGGTGCTTGTGTCTTGCTGATTTTTCATTTTCCCAATTTATACCCCCATGAGTGGAAGTGCCCTATGCTCTCTAAGCTGTGTTTTTTAGATGTTTCTGGACACACCGTACACTTCTCCAGAGTGGCTGTTGGAAATTTACATCCTGCCCATCAGTGTAGCAAGGCTCCCATTTCTCCATGGCCTGTCCTGCATTTCTGGTTTTGACACGTTTTTCAGCATGGCCCTTTTGACCGACGGGTAGCGAGTCTTCTTTGTAGCGCTGATTTGCCTTTCCAGGTTGCTTGGTTGGCCAAAAAGGGCGTATGCGTTTTTTCCTGAATATATTCAGGAAAAAACGCATACGCCCTTTTTGGCCAAGGGCATCATTGTCAACGTTTTGCCGCTTTTCATGTGCTTTAAAGGCGATTCGAATCTACCTCCTGAAATCTGTTTCCTGCAATTCTGCCTTGATTTCAAATCCACTTCTTTGCCTTCCCTCAATATATTTGTGGACGAGAGTTATCATTTATAACTCTGCAGGTTTGTGAATTGCAGTGCCCTGAAGCTCCATTTTACAACTCGCTTTTTTGGGAGCTGGCCGCAAAAGCGCAGGATGGCTTCAGGCCCTGTTCTGGTTCCGGGGGGGAGGATGAGCCTCTGGTTAATTCTTCTTCCTGATGGGAAAATAGAGTGACCTGTGCCTGTCCCAACACCAAGAGCTAGTCTCTCGTTGGTTCCCCGTCTTCCCGTTCATCCTCAGGACAAATTGCAACCTGTACGGAACAGGAGGTTAAAGGTGCTGATGCTCCAAGTAGGGAGATTGTTAGTAAAGCAGCTGGAATGGCGAACCCGGGCACAAGGAGAAGAGAAATGAGGTGCGTTTTAGAAACCTTTCCCCATCACATGGTGTACCATCTTTTTGTTTTCTCATGCATGTTTTCGATGTAGGAAGATGCCCTTGAACCTGGAGATTTGGGACCCATGCGATGGGTACCACGCAGTATTACTTTAAAGGGTCTGCGTTTGCTCACCCAACCTCACCAAACCTCTCAGCCCCAAGAGTGTCCACCCTTATGTCTCATCCAGCTGTGGGTCTAGATATGGTCAATCCAGGTTGCATCACAGCCCCTGAACGCATTGTGTAAGAATTTCTCTCTCTTTCACTGTCTTTGTTTCATGGGTGTTTCAAAGTAATTTATTTTTATAATGGGGTTTAGCTGCTTTTCACTGCTGTGTTTATGCCGCTTTACACCCACTTGACACACTAACAGAGAGATATCAATACATAGGTTTTAAGATTATTACTAGTCAGATATATTCTTGTGCGGTGAATAGGGCGTGTTGAGTTCACTTCTCTGAGCAAGGAGTAGGTCTTGTCTATTACATATTGGGTTTATGGAACGGTATCTGAGCTAATTTGAAACCCTTGTTTTATGTATCACCCCACCTCACCTTTCCCGTTAAGCAGCCATAGTGTGTTTTCTGCATGTGTGACTCTGTTCTGTTTTGTAATTCAGTTCAAGTGTAACGGCTTTTACATTCCCTCTATAAGTGATACCTTATGAGAAGTGTCCTTTTCTGTGTGACTTATTTCACTTAGAATCGTCGTACCTAAATCCACTCATCATGCTGCTACTAGCCTTATGACATTGATTTCATGGCTGAGTGATATTCCATTGTACATAAGGACCACAACTTCTTTATCCATTTTTCTCTTTCCTGGGATATTGAAGGTGGAATGAAGTGGAGGTCCTTGTCAACAGAGCAGTCCTAAACTTTGAGGTGCTTGTGTCTTGCTGATTTTTCATTTTCCCAATTTATATCCCCATAAGTGGAAGTGCCCTATGCTCTCTAAGCTGTGTTTTTTAGATGTTTCAGGACACACCGTACACTTCTCCAGAGTGGCTGTTGGCAATTTACATCCCGCCCATCTGTTTAGCAAGGCTCCCATTTCTCCATGGCCTGTCCTGCATTTCTGGTTTTGAGACTTTTTTCAGCATGGCCCTTTTGACCGACGGGTAGCGAATCTTCTTTGTAGCGCTGATTTGCCTTTCCAGGTTGCTTGGTTGGCCAAAAAGGGCGTATGCGTTTTTTCCTGAATATATTCAGGAAAAAACGCATACGCCCTTTGTGGCCAAGGGCATCATTGTCAACGTTTTGCCACTTTTCATGTGCTTTAAAGGCGATTCGAATCTACCTCCTGAAATCTGTTTCCTGCAATTCTGCCTTGATTTCAAATCCTCTTCTTTGCCTTCCCTCAATATATTTGTGGACGAGAGTTATCATTTATAACTCTGCAGGTTTGTGAATTGCAGTGCCCTGAAGCTCCATTTTACAACTCGCTTTTTTGGGAGCTGGCCGCAAAAGCGCAGGATGGCTTCAGGCCCTGTTCTGGTTCCGGGGGGGCGGAGGAGCCTCTGGTTAATTCTTCTTCCTGATGGGAAAATAGAGTGACCTGTGCCTGTCCCAACACCAAGAGCTAGTCTCTCACTGGTTCCCCGTCTACCCGTTCATCCTCAGGACAAATTGCAACCTGTACGGAACAGGAGGTTAAAGGTGCTGATGCTCCAAGTAGGGAGATTGTTAGTAAAGCGGCTGGAATGGCGAACCCGGGCACAAGGAGAAGAGAAATGAGGTGCGTTTTAGAAACCTTTCCCCATCACATGGTGTACCATCTTTTTGTTTTCTCATGCATGTTTTCGATGTAGGAAGATGCCCTTGAACCTGGAGATTTGGGACCCATGCGATGGGTACCACGCAGTATTACTTTAAAGGGTCTGCGTTTGCTCACCAAACCTCACCAAACCTCTCAGCCCCAAGAGTGTCCACCCTTATGTCTCATCCATCTGTGGGTCTAGATATGGTCAATCCAGGTTGTATCACAGCCTCTGAACTCATTGTGTAAAAATTTCTACCTCTTTCACTGTCGTTGTTTCATGGGTTTTTAAAAGTAGTTTATTTTTATAATGGGGTTTAGCTGCTTTTCACTGCTGGGTTTATGCCGCTTTACACCCACTTGACACACTAACAGAGAGATATCAATACATAGGTTTTACGATTATTATTAGTCAGATATATTCTTGTGCGGTGAATAGGGCGTGTTGAGTCCAGTTCTCTGAGCAAGGAGTAGGTCTTGTCTATTACATATTGGGTGTATGGAACGGTATCTGAGCTAATTTGATACCCTTGTTTTATGTATCACCCCACCTCACCTTTCCCGTTAAGCAGCCATAGTGTGTTTTCTGCATGTGTGACTCTGTTCTGTTTGGTAATTCAGTTCAAGTGTAACGGTTTTTACATTCCCTCTATCAGTGATACCTTATGAGAAGTGTCCTTTTCTGTGTGACTTATTTCACTTAGAATCGTCGTACCTAAATCCACTCATCATGCTGCTACTAGCCTTATGACATTGATTTCATGGCTGAGTGATATTCCATTGTACATAAGGATCACCACTTCTTTATCCATTTTTCTCTTTCCTGGGATATTTAAGGTGGAATGAAGTGGAGGTCCTTGTCAAGAGAGCAGCCCTAAACTTTGGGGTGCTTTTGTGTTGCTGATTTTTCATTTTGCCAATTTATATCCCCATGAGTGGAAGTGCCCTATGCTCTCTAAGCTGTGTTTTTTAGATGTTTCAGGACACACCGTACACTTCTCCAGAGTGGCTGTTGGCAATTTACATCCCGCTCATCAGTGTAGCAAGGCTCCCATTTCTCCATGGCCTGTCCTGCATTTCTGGTTTTGACACTTTTTTCAGCATGGCCCTTTTGACCGACGGGAAGCGAGACTTCTTTGTAACACTGATTTGCCTTTCCAGGTTGCTTGGTTGGCCAAAAAGGGCGTATGCGTTTTTTCCTGAATATATTCAGGAAAAAACGCATACGCCCTTTTTGGCCAAGGGCATCATTGTCAACGTTTTGCCGCTTTTCGTGTGCTTTAAAGCGATTCGAATCTACCTCCTGAAATCTGTTTCCTGCAATTCTGCCTTGATTTCAAATCCTCTTCTTTGCCTTCCCTCAATATATTTGTGGACGAGAGTTATCATTTATAACTCTGCAGGTTTGTGAATTGCAGTGCCCTGAAGCTCCATTGTGCAACTCGCTTTTTAGGGAGCTGGCCGCAAAAGCGCAGGATGGCTTCAGGCCCTGTTCTAGTTCCGCGGGGCAGGCTGAGCCTGTGGTTAATTCTTCTTCCTGATGGGAAAATAGAGTGACCTGTGCCTGTCCCAACACCAAGAGCTAGTCTCTCATTGGTTCCCCGTCATCTCGTTCATCCTCCGGACAAATTGCATCCTGTACGGCAGAGGAGTTTAAAGGTGCTGATGCTCCAAGTAGGGAGATTGCTAGTAAAGTGGCTGCAATCGCAAACCCGAGCACAAGGAGATGAGAAATGAGGTGCGTTTTAGAAACCTTTCCCCATCACACGGTGTACCATCTTCTGGGTTTCTCATGCATGTTTTCGATGTACGAAGATGCCCTTGAACCTGGAGATTTGGGACCCATGCGATGGGTACCACGCAGTATTACTTTAAAGGGTCTGCATTTGCTCACCCAACCTCACCAAATCTCTCAGCCCCAAGAGTGTCCACCCTTATGTCTCATCCAACTGTGGGTCTAGATATGGTCAATCCAGTTTGCATCACAGCCCCTGAACGAATTGTATAAGAATTTCTCTCTCTTTCACTGTCTTTGTTTCATGGGTTTTTAAAAGTAATTTATTTTTATAATGTGGTTTAGCTGCTTTTCACTGCTGTGTTTATGCCGCTTTACAGCGACTTGACACACTAACAGAGTGATATCAATACATAGGTTTTAAGATTATTACTAGTCAGATATATTCTTGTGCGGTGAATAGGGCGTGTTGAGTCCAGTTCTCTGAGCAAGGAGTAGGTCTTGTCTATTACATATTGGGTTTATGGAACGGTATCTGAGCTAGTTTGAAACCCTTGTTTTATGTATCACCCCACCTCACCTTTCCCGTTAAGCAGCCATAGTGTGTTTTCTGCATGTGTGACTTTGTTCTGTTTTGTAATTCAGTTCAAGTGTAACGGTTTTTACATTCCCTCTATAAGTGATACCTTATGAGATGTGTCTTTTTCTGTGTGACTTATTTCACTTAGAATCGTTGTACTTAAATCCACTCATCATGCTGCTACTACCCTTATGACATTGATTTCATTGCTGAGTGATATTCCATTGTACATAAGGACCACAACTTCTTTATCCATTTTTCTCTTTCCTTGGATATTTAAGGTGGAATTAAGTGGAGGTTCTTGTCAACAGAGCAGCCCTAAAGTTTTGGGTGCCTGTGTCTTGCTGATTTTTAGTTTTCCCTATTTATACGCCCATGAGTCGATGTGCCCCTTTCTCTCTAGCTGTGTTTTTTAGATATTTTAGGAAACACCATACCCTTCTCCAGAGTCATCATTGGCAATTTACACCCCACCCATCAGTGTAACAAGGCTCCCTTTACTCCCTGGCCTCTCCTGCTTTTCTTGTTTTTACACTTTTGTAGGAAGGCCATTTTGACCGATGGGAAGTCAGACTTCTTTGTAGAGCTGAATTGCATTTCCGGCTTGCTTGGTTGGCCACAAAGGGCCTATGGGTTTTTTCCTGAATTCATTCAGAAAAAAACGCATATGCTCTTTTTGGCCAAGTGCATCATTGTCGACGTTTTGATGTTTTTCATGTGCTTTAGGGGTGATTCAAATCTAACTCCTGAAATCTGTTTCCTGCAATTCTGCCTTGATTTCAAATCCTCTTCGTTGCCTTCCCTCAATATATTTGTGGACGAGAGTTATCATTTATAACTCTGCATATTTGTGAATTGCAGTGCCCCTGAGCTCCATTTTTCAACTCGCTTTTTTGGGAGCTTTCCGCAGAACTGCTCGTTTGCTTCTGGCCCTACTCTGGTTCCCGGTGGCAGGCTAAGCCTTTGCTTAATTCTTCTTCCTGACTGGAAAGTAGAGTGACATGTGCCTCTCCGAACATCTAGGGCTTGGCTCTCCTTGTTTCTCCTCCTTCCCCTTCTTCCTTTGGACAAATTCCGATTTCTGTGCAACTGGATGTTGAAGGTGCTGACATCCTCAAGTGGGGAGATTTTAAGGAAAAAGGCTGGAGGGGTGAACCCAACAACCAGGAAATTAGGCGTTTTGGTGCCTTTTCCAAAATCTTCCTGATCCAACCGTGTTCCATCTTCTGGGTGTCACAGGCATGTTTTAGCTGTAGGAAAGGTCCCGTGTATGTAAGGAGAACACAAGGGATTTTTCCAAATCAGTGTCTCCCCGAACTCCAATCTGGGGAATTTTTAAGCTACTGGTACATGTGTGTTCATTAAGGGACTTGGGCCGTAGGCAGAGTCCGAACTTTAGATGATTGAAGTCTTTAGGTTCAGAAACGCTCACCATCGGCCTCCTTTAGTTTCCATTTTATCTGTAGTTGATAGATGATGTCGATATAGATATCTATTGTTTTTCAGGTTATTTCCCCTCAGGGGTCATTACAAAATATTGAGTATAGTTCCCTGTGCTATACAGTAGTTCCTTGTTGATGATATATTTTATACATAGCAGTGTGTATATGTTAATCTGAAACTGTTAATTTATCCCTCCTCCCACCTTTCCCCTTTGGTAATAAAAAATATAAGATTTTATACTTCTCAGAAATCTAGGAGCTGAAAGAGAGGTATCATTTTCAATGGAAAATCATTCCAAACAAGGTTGAAACTTCAACCAAGATTATTAGATGTACATCCTTGGAAAGAAATCACTGCATTTCTCTACTCTTGACCTGACAAATAAGACAAACCCCTCCACTGAACTTGCTTATAATAAAGTGATGGAAATATCAAATGGAAGTGTTAGAAACATCTTATTTTACACGAGCCTTATACACTGCTCTATGTTAATTACAGTTTGGCTCACACATCTGTTCATTGAAGTTACAATGTTCTCAAATTCTGTTACTGATCCTGCAGAGTGGGCCCCAACAAGGGTCTCCCTGCCCAGTGTCATTGGAGCCAACAGATCGAGACTGACTTTGGTTCAGAAGCAAAGGAAAACTTTATATTTTGATCAGAGAATGGAGAGGTGAGAGTGTGTGCTCCCCTGCGGGTTGTGGGCCGGGCTGCTGTGTAGGGATCCTGTCAGCATCAGCGGGAGGGAGGGGGCGGAGCTCTCGAGGGCCAGGTTGGCTGGAGCTCAGGCTCTATGTCGCAGAGTCTGCACGGGGCCCCACGAGCTGAGGTGTCGGCCCAGCCATTTTGCACGAGGAAATCGGGTCTGAAGTGTCGGGTGTGGGACCTCTGCATGTGGAAACCTAGGAGCAAGTGAAATTAGACAAAGCACAAAGGAAAAAATGGTTAGACTTTATTTTATTGCCCAGATTCTATTTTTATCTCCCAGGAATTTTTAATGGGCTTTGCCAGTGACAAAGCCCTCCTCTGCCTTTTGTCCCATTCCTCATTCTTGGGGCGCTGAGGGTGCAGACACGTCTTCTGTAAATGCTTCATGCTGAGTTGGGTGTCCTCATACCCGGGGGGAGGGGCAGGACTTCTCCCCAGCAGCCTCCAGGTGAGGTTGATTGTCCGCAGGCCTCCTCCCTCACTGCTCGTCTGCCTGAGCACCAGCATTGGAAGTTTTATAGATTCTAATGACCTTTAAGGGTCCAGGAAAGAGATGTGCAGAGACGCTGGGGGGGTGGGCGGTTTTACCCTGCTCCACATTGGTTCGGCCCCCTTAGGCTGATGGTTTCTGCCAGCCTAGATGCTCTGACCAGTAGTCTGTGCTTTCTTCAGTTAGGCCACTGAATTAACGTACAAACAGCACCAGGTGTCAGAGCCCTGCTTGCTCAACTCCCAGACAGTCCAGGGCCGGTGGTGATCCAGGACCATGACGGCCACTCAGTCAACGGCCTTTTGAAGTAGCCAGGAGTACAGCCGGTCTCATTGGCCGCCATCACTGCGGTGTCTGTAGGCTTTTCTATGGTGGCAGCGTTATTTACGGTTCCCCTGCCAAGTTTATTAGCTCCGCTCTGGGTGCAGTAAGTCCTGTAAGCAATAGTCTGCTCTTTTGGGGCACACTCTTGTTGTTTTCTGAGAGAAGCTCCAGGTCAAGTGATGGTCACACGAGTCGTCATGGGGGCCCATTGCCCCAGGTTGTCTCTCTGGAGGTTGGTGTTGGAGGGCCTCCTCACTCGAGGTCATTGTGCCCACGGAGCAATCCCTGCAACTTCAGGGCATGGTGGGTGGTTAGGATCACCAAGTGGCGTCCTTTTCCCTTAGGAGGGAGCTGGCCTTGCGGGCTGCTGATTTCCAGGTTTTTAGATACCCCCAGTATCCTGGTCGGATGGGGTGGCTGGCCAATGCCTGGAGGGCATTCTTGCATTGTTCCATTTCAAGTGGTCCCAGTTTTTGCACTAATACTCCAAGGGCGATTCGCCTTGGACCAGGAATGTAAAGGTCAAAGGGTTTAGCTAACTTAGGGAGGTCCAGGGCCAGGGTCTGAATTGACTGCTCTTTCCATTCTTGAAAGGCCGCTTCTGGATTCTATTCAAAAGGATCATCATCTTTTCCTTTCAGTGTTTCATATAGAGGCCCAGCTATTAGACTGTAGTTAGGGATCCAGATGCAGCAAACCCCGGTCTCCCCAGGAACCCCTAAGCTGTCTTCTAGTTTCAGGAAAGGTGAGGCTGCAAATGGCTTCTTCCCTTTCCTGGGGTGGGCTTCTCCGACCTTCTGTGCGAATGAAGCCCAGGAAGGCCACCTTAGTTTGTGATATTTGAGCCTTTTCCTTGGACACCTTCTATCTTTTATTGGCTAGGTAGTTCAGAGGCCTCCTTAGTCGGGCTGGTGATCAGAATGTCATCTGCATATTGAAGGAGGGTTCCCTTCTCCAGAGGTAGATCTTTTAGGTCTTTAGCTAACGTTTCCCCAAAGATGGTGTGGGAATTTTTGAACCCCTGGGGCAGGACGGCCCAGCAGTATTGTTTTTGTTGTAGGTTGAGTCCTGCCACTCACAGCCAAAATTTCTTGTGACTCTGGGACTAATGGAATACAGAAGAAGGCATCATTGAAGTCTAATACAGAATGCCATGTCCTGGTGGATGGTAGAATGACCAGCAGGGTGTAGGAATTAGGAACTACTAGATGTATATCCTCTGTGGCTTCACTGACTGTCCTGGCGTCCTCTACCAGGTCCCCAGCAGCCCACGGGGCTCTTGTGGTCAGGCCCCTCCCAGGATATGGAGCTCACCTGGGCAGGTACGCAGCAGCCCACGGGGCTCTCGTGGGCAGGCCCCTCCCTGGATATGGAGCTCCCGTGGACAGGTACCCCGGCAGGGCTGGGCACACAGGAACCGTGCACATAGCCCTCATTGCAGAGCACCCCCAGCACCCCTGTCACTCAGAGCTGACACAGAGCACCTCAGAGCAGAGCTTGAACTAACAAACAGCAGCTCCAACAGGTCTGTGACCCTAGGCTTCACTCTGTGTGGCCTCCCTCTGCCTGGTCTTCCAGGGGCTTCCACTGCAGCCGGGGCACCAGGCCTCTGTCTCCACCCACCACCCCTCCTCTCCCTGACTCCTGGGTTCCTCTCATTAGCAGAGGGTCTTCTTGAAGTTGTCTCCCACTCATGGACCAGATAAAATGATTCGAAAACAAGCCAGGGCTGCCGCCCCTTATCTATCCTGACTCTCGGGACCCTACACCTGTTCCTTGGATCTGGCCGGTGCAGCAAGGCCCATTTTCTGCAACTCTGAGCCCCTGAGGGGCGAGGATTGGCTGACCTGGGCAGCCTGACCCGGCCGGCCAGCCCTTCCCAGGTGTGCCTGGGTTGAGGTCAATATAAACACCCCTCCAGGCAGCAAAAGCCTCTGCAGCTGTGCCTGACGCCATATTCTCTGCCCCGTCAGCAGTCTCGGGGTTGGGCTGGTGGGAGGGAGTAGGGCCCACGGCTCTATGAGTGGCCCAGTGTGACTGGGGCTCTGCTGGACTTTCTGCAGGAGTTGCCGGGCTGCCACCTGCTAAAGAAGAGGATGTGTCACCCATACTTGCTGCTGGAATTTCTCCCCGGGCAGAGGTGAGGAAGGAAAAAAGCAGTGGGGGCCGGGACAGGAGGGGTACCTCAGGCAGGGAAATGGAAAGCTTCCAGACGAGCGCCCGGGGCCAGGACCATCCTGGCTGGCCTGCAGGCACCAAGTCGGCCTGCGTGCTGTCGCTGGTGTGACTCCAAGCCCCTTCCTCTAGTTTTTAAAGTCTTTGCACACATTCAGGTGTTTTACCTGGGAAGGGTGGGAAAAGTTCAGCAGCAGCTGGCCTGGGGCTCAGCTCACGTTTACTCAGAGACGCCTCCTCACGGTCCCCCAGCTTTGCAATGAGGACGCTCCTCGTGTGGGGGCTGCTGGCTGCATGGGAGATGATTCCCCACCTGTGACCAACTTCAGAATTGTTTACCCCTGGAGCAAGTGCCCTGATAGGGTTTTCCTCTGTATGACCAGTGGGTTCTGTTTTTTTTTTTTCTTTTTTGGTTCAAGGTAAGTTTTATTCCTCTTTTTGTATTTATGGATATAAGCATGGAAATAATTCATTCATATAAATACGTCTATGGGAAGGGCAGAACTTTTTTTTCTGTTTTATTTTTTTAAGTATTACTTATTTTTTAATTTTTGAATTTATTTTATTCATTTTTTTATACAGCAGGCTCTTATTGGTAACCTATTTTATACATATAAGTGTATATATGTCAATCCCAGGCTCGCAATTCATCCCACCACCACCACCCTGCCACTTTCCCCCCTTGGTGTCCATACATTTGTTCTCTACATCTGTGTCTCTATTTCTGCCTTGCAAACCGGTTCATCTTTACCATTTTTCTAGGTTCCACATGTATGCGTTAATATACGATATTTGTTTTTCTCTTTCTGACTTACTTCACTCTGTATGACAGTCTCTAGATCTATCCACGTCTCTACAAATGACCCAATTTCATTCCTTTTTATGGCTGAGTAATATTCCATTTTATATATGTAGCACATCTTTTCTGTTCGTCTGTCTATGGGCATTTAGGTTGCTTCCATGACCTGGCTATTGTAAATAGTGCTGCAATGAATATTGTGGTGAATATGTCTTTTTGAATTATGGTTTTCTCTGGGTATATGGCCAGTAGTGGGATTGCTGGGTCATATGGTAATTCTATTTTTAGTTTTTTAAGGAACCTCCATACTGTTCTCCATCGTGACTGTATCAATTTACATTCCCACAAATAGTGTAAGAGGGTTCCCTTTTCTCCACACCCTCTCCAGCATTTGTTGCTTGTAGATTTTCTGATGATGCCCATTCTAACTCGTGTGAGGCGATACCTCATTGTAGTTTTGGTTTATATTTCTCTAATAATTAGTGATGTTGAGCAGCTTTTCATGTGCTTCTTGGTCATCTGTATGTCTTCTTGGGACAAATGTCTATTTACGTCATCTGCCCATTTTTGGATTGGGTTGTTTGTTTTTTTACTGTTGAGCTGCATGAGCTGTTTATATACATTGGAGATTAATCCTTTGTCCATTGATTCGTTTGCAAATATTTTCTCCCATTGTGAGGGTTGTCTTTTCGTCTTGTTTGTAGTTTCCTTTGCTTTGCAAAAGCTTTTAGGTTTCATTTGCTCCCATATGTTTATTTTTTTTTATTCCATTACTCTAGGAGGTGGATCAAAAAAGATCTTGCTGTGATTTATGTCAAAGAGTATTCTTCCTATGTTTTCCTCTAAGAGTTTTATAGTGTCCGGTCTTACATTTTGGTCTCTAATCCATTTTGAGTTTATTTTTTGTGTATGGTGTTAGGGAGTGTTCTAATTTCATTCTTTTACATGTAGCTGTCCATTTTTCCCAGCACCACTTATTGAAGAGACTGTCTTTTCTCCTTTGTATACCCTTGCCTCCTTTGTCATAGATTAGTGGGCCATAGGTGTGTAGGTTTATTTCTGGGCTTTTTTTTTTCTTTTACATCTTTATTGGAGTATAATTGCTTTACAATTGTGTGTTAGTTTCTGCTGTATAAAAAAGTGAATCAGCTGTGCGTATACATATAACACCATATCCCCTCCCTCTTGCAACTCCCTCTCACTCCCTTATCCCACCCTTTTAGGTGGTCACAAAGCACAGAGCTGATCTCCCTGTGCTATGTGGCTGCTTCCCAGTAGCTATCAATTTTACATTTGGTAGTGTATATATGTCCATACCACTCTCTCACTTTGTCCGAGCTTACCCTTCCCTCTCCCCATGTCCTCAAGTCCTTTCTCTACGTCTGTGTCCTTAATCCTTTCCTGCCCCTAGGTTCTTCATAAACTTTTTTTTGAAGATTCCATATATATGTGTTAGCATACGGTATTTGTTTTTCTCTTTCTGACTTACTTCACTCTGTAGGACAGACTCTAGATCCATCCACCTCACTAAAAGTAACTCAATTTCGTTTCTTTTTATGGCTGAATAATGTTCCATTGTATATTTGTGCCACATCTTCCTTATCCATTTATCTGTTGATGGACACTTAGGTTGCTTCCATGTCCTGGCTATTGTAAATAGAGCTACAGTGAACATTGTGGTACATGACTCTTTTTGAATTATGGTTTTCTCAGGGTAAATGTCCAGGAGTGGGTTTGCTGGGTTGTATGGTAGTTCTATTTTTAGTTTTTAAGGAACCCCCATACCGTTCTCCCTAGTGGCTATATCAATTTACATTCCCACCAACAGTGCAAGAGGGTTCCCTTTGCTCCAATAAATGCCTCTCCAGCATTTATTGTTGGTAGATTTTTTGATGATGGCCATTCTGACTGGTGTGAGGTGATACCTCACTGTAGTTTTGATTTGCATTTCTCTAATGATTAGTGATGTTCAGCATCCTTTCATGTGTTTGTTGGCAACCTGTATATCTTCTTTGGAGAAATGTCTATTTAGGTCTTCTGCCCATTTTTGGATTGGGTTGTTTGGTTTTGTGATATTGAGCTACATGAGCTGCTTTTTGGAGATTAATCCTTTGCCATTTGCTTCATTTGAAAATATTTTCTCCCATTCTGATGGTTGTCTTTTCATCTTGCTTATGTTTTCCTTTGCTGTGCAAAAGAATTTATGTTTCATTCGGTCCCATTTTTTTATTTTTGTTTTTATTTCCATTTCTCTAGGAGGTGGGTCAAAAAGGATCTTGCTGTGATTTATGTCATAGACTGTTCTGCTTATGTTTTCCTCTAAGAGTTTTATAGTGGCTGGTCTTATATTTAGGTCTCTAATCCATTTTGAGTTTATTTTTGTGTATGGTGTTAGGATGTGTACTAATTTCATTCTTTTACATGTAACTGTCCAGTTTTCCCAGCACCACTTGCTGAAGACACTGTCTTTTCTCCATTGTATACCCTTGCCTCCTTTGTCATAGATTAGTGAACCATAGGTACGTGGGTTTATCTCTGTGCTTTCTATCCTGCTCTATTGACCTATATTTCTGTTCTTGTGTCAGTACCATATTATCTTGATTACTGTAGCTTTGCAATATAGTCTGAAGTCTGGAAGTCTGATTCCTCCAGCTCTTTTTTTTCCCCCCTCAAGACTGCTTTGGCTATCCAGGGTCTTTTGTGTCTCCCTACAAATTTTAAGATTTTTTTTTTCTTGTTCTGTAGAAAATGCCAAAGGTATTTTGATCGGGATTGCATTGAATCTGTAGATTGCTTTGGGTAGTATAGTCATTTTCACAATATTGATTCTTCTAATCCGAGAACATGGTATATGTCTCCATCTGTTTATATCATCTTTGATTTCTTTCATCAGTGTCTTATAGTTTTCTGAGTACAGGTCTTTTACTTCCTTAGGTAGGTTTATTCCTAGGTATTTTATTCTTTTTGTTGCAGTGGTAATGGGATTGTTTCCTTAATTTCTCTTTCTGATCTTTCATTGTTAGTGTATAGGAATGCAAGCAATTTCTGTGCATTAATTTTGTATCCTGCAACTTTACCAAATTCATTGATTAGCTCCAGTGGTTTTCTGGTGGCATCTTTAGGATTCTCTATCTATGATATCATGTCATCTGCAAACAGTGACAATTTTACTTCTTCTTTTCCTTTTTGTATTCCTTTTATTTCTTTTTCTTCTCTGATTGCCATGGCTAGGACTTCCAAAACTATGTTGAATAGCAGTGGTGAGAGTGGACATCCTCGTCTTGTTCCTGATCTTAGAGGAAACGCTTTCAGTTTTTCACCATTGAGAATGTTGTTTGCTGTGGGTTTGTCATATATGGCCTTTATTATGTTGAGGTAGTTTCCCTCTATGCCCACACTCTGCAGAGTTTTTATCGTAAATGAGTGTTGAATTTTCTCAAAATCTTTTCCTTCATCTATTGAGATGATCATATGCTTTTATTCTACAATTTGTTAATATGGTGTATCACATTGATTTGTGTATATTGAAGAATCCTCGCATCCCTGGGATAAACCCCACTTGATCATGGTGTATGATCCTTTTCATGTGTTGTTCGATTCTGTTTGCTAGTATTTTGTTGAGGATTTTTACATCTATATTCATCAGTGATATTGGTCTATAATTTTCTTTCCTTGTAGTATCTCTGTCTGATTTTGGTATCAGGGTGATGGTGGTCTCATAGAATGAGTTTGGGAGTGTTCCTTCTGCTGCAATTGTTTTGAAGAATTTGAGAAGGTTGGGTGTTAGCTCTGCTCTAAATGTTTGATAGAATTCACCTGTGATGCCATCTGGTTCTGGACTTTTGTTTGTTGGAAGATTTTTAATCACAGTTTCAATTTCATTGCTTGTGATAGGTTTGTTCATATTTTCTATTTCTTCCTGGTTCAGTCTTAGAAGGTTATCCCTTTCTAAGAATTTGTCCATTTCTTCCAGATTGTCCATTTTATTGGCCTAGAGTTGCTTGTAGTAGTCTCTTAGGATGCTTTGTATTCCTGTGGTGTCTGTTATAACTTCTGCTTTTTCACTTCTAATTTTGTTGATTTGCGTCCTCTCCCTCTTTTTCTGGAGTCCGGCTAAAGGTTGATCATTTTTGCTTATCTTCTCAAAGAACCAGCTTTTAGTTTTATTGATCTTTGCTTTCGTTTTCTTTGTTTCTATTTCATTTATTTCTGCTCTGATCTTTATGATTTCTTTCCTTCTACTAACTTTGGGTTTTGTTCTTCTTTCTCTAGTTCCTCTAGGTGTAAGGTTAGATTGTTTATTTGAGATTTTTCTTGTTTCTTGAGGTAGGCTTGTATTGCTATAAACTTCCCTCTTAGAACTCCTTTTGCTGCATCCCATAGGTTTTGGATCATCGTGTTTTTGTTGTCATTTGTCTCTAGGTAGTTTTTGATTTCCTCTTTGATTTCTTCAGTGATCTCTTGGTTATTTAGTAACGTATTGTTTAGCCTCCATGTGTTTGTGTTTTTTACGGTTTTTTCCGTGTAATTGATTTCTAATCTCATAGCATTGTGGTCGGAACAGCTGCTTGATATGATTTCAGTTTTCTTAAATTTACTGAGGCTTTATCTGTGACCCAAGATGTGATCTATCCTGGAGAATGTTCCGTGTGCAGTTGAGAAGAACGTGTAATCTGCTGTTTTTGGATGGAATGTCCTATAAATATCAATTAACTCTATCTGGTCTATTGTGTCATTTAAAGCTTGTGTTTCCTTATTAATTTTCTGTCTGGCTGATCTCCACTGGTGTAAGTGAGCTGTTAAAGTCCCCCGCTATTATTGTGTTACTGTCGATTTCCTCTTTTATAGCTGTTAGCAGTTGCCTTATACATTGAGCTGCTCCTATTTTGGGTACATATATATTTATAGTTGTTATATCTTCTTCTTGGATTGATCCCCTGACCATTATGTAGTGCCTTTCCTCGTCTCTTGTAACATTCTTTATTTTAAAGTCTATTTTATCTGATATGAGTATTGCTACTCCAGCTTTCTTTTGATTTTCATTTGCATAGAATATATTTTTCCATCGCCTCACTTTGAGTCTGTATGTGTCCCTAGGTCTGAAATGGATCTCTTGTAGACAGCATATATATGGGTCTTGTTTTTGTATCCATTCAGCGAGCCTGTGTCTTTTGGTTGGAACATGTAGTGCATTCACGTTTAAGGTAATTATCGATATGTATGTTCCTACTACTATTTTCTTAATTGTTATGGGTTTGTCTTGGTGGGTCCTTTTCTTCTCTTGTGTTTCCCACTTAGAGAAGTTCCTTTAGCATTTGGTGTAGAGCTGGTTTCATGGTGCTGAATTCTCTTAGCTTTTGCTTGTCTGTAAGGCTTTTGATTTCTCCATCAAATCTGAATGAGCTCTTTGCAGGGTGGAGTACTCTTGGTTGTAGGTTCTTCCCTTTCATCACTTTAAATTTATCATGCCACTTCCTTCTGGCTTGTAGATTTTCTGCTGAGAAATCAGTTGTTATCCTTATGGGAGTTCCCTTGTATGTTATTTGTCATTTTTCCCTTGCTGCTTTCAATCATTTTTCTTTGTCGTTAATTTTTGTCAATTTGATTACTATGTGTCTTGTCATTTTTCTCCTTTGGTTTATCCTGCCTGGGACACTCTGTGCTTCTGGACTTGGGTGGCTATTTCTTTTCCCATGCTAGGGAAGTTTTTGACCATTATCTCTTTAAATATATTCTCGGGTCCTTTCTCTCTCTCTTCTCCTTCTGGGACCCCTATAATGCGAATGTTGTTGCGTTTAATGTTGTCCCAGAGGACTCTTGGGGTGTCTTCGTTTATTTTCATTCTTTTTCTTTATTCTGTTCCATGGCAGTGATTTCCACCTTTCTGTCTTCCAGGTCACTTATCCGTTCTTCTGCCACAGTTATTCTGCTACTGATTCCTTCTAGTGTATTTTTCATTTCAGTTATTCCATTGTTCACCTCTGTTTGTTTGTTCTTTAATTCTTCTAGGTGTTTGTTCCTTAATTCTTCTAGGTCTTTGTTAAACATTTCTTGCATCTTCTCGATCTTTGCCTCCTTTCTTTTTCCAAGGTCTTGGCTCAACTTCACTATCATTATTCTGAATTTTTTTTCTGGAAGGTTCCCTATCTCCACCTCATTTCGTTTTTTTTTCTGGGGTTTTATCTTGTTCCTTGATCTGGTATAAAGTCCTCTGCCTTTTCATTTTGTCTATCTTTCTGTGAATGTGGTTTTCCTTCCACAGGCTGCAGAATTGTAGTTCTTCTTGCTTCTGCTGTCTGCTCTCCGGTGGATGAGTCTATCTTAGAGGCTTGTGCAAGCTTCCTGATGGGAAGGACTGGTGGTGGGTAGAGCTGGGTGTTGCTTTGGTGGGCAGAGCTTTAATCCGCTTGTCTACGGATTAAATAAAACTTTAATAAAAAGTTTAATCCGCTTGTCTGCTGATGCATGGGGCTGGGTTCCCTCCCTGTTGGTTGTTTGGCCTGAGGCGACCCAGCCCTGGAGCCTACCTTGCTCTTGGTGGGGCTAATGGCGGACTCTGGGAGGGCTCACACCAAGGAGTATTTCCCAGAACTTCTGCTGCCAGTGTCGTTGTCCTCACGGTGAGCCACAGCCACAGCCACCACCTGCCTCTGCAAGAGACCCTCTAAAAGTAGCAGGTAGTTCTGGTCATTCTCCTACAGGGTCACTGCTCCTTCCCCTGGGTCCTGATGTGCACACTACTTTGTGTGTGCCCTCCAAGAGTGGAGTATCTGAGTGGAGTTGAGACTCTGAGACTCTGTGTGGAGTTGCACAGACTCTGGGTCCTGTGAAGCTTCGATGTTTTGTGATTCTAGAAATCCTATAGGAGACGGTCCACAGCAGGTGACGCTAATGTTGTCAGTAGAGGTGTTGAAGCCAAAGATCTGCAGTTCCAACTAGAGGTGCCGATGTACATACAGGACAAAATCATCTCGTGTGAATGTAGTTCAGGCATGTTTAAGATGAATGCAGTCATGTTAATGCCTACCATATTCTATCTTGAGCCTCTCCTCAGGGACCCCCTCCTCAGTTCCTGAGGCTCCTGTAAGTCATGTACAGGGGACTGGAGAGTGGGCTCTGTCCAGTCTGAGCCCTGAGTTACCCTGTGTGTATCTTAGGATACTTTGTATTTCTGTGGTGTCCGTTGTAACATCATCTCTTTCATTTCAGATTTATTTGGGCCCTCTCTTTTTAAAAAAACATACTACTGTTGTCTTTTATTCTTTACAGAAGTTTAATAAGTGTTTGATCTACTATCCTTACCCTATGTATACTTTTTGCAGTGAGATTTTTACTTTTCTTTGTTTCCTTGTTACTATCAATAATTAGTGAGACTTCTTTTAAGCTACCTTCAACATTGCTTATAAAGCTGCTTTATTAGTGATGACAGAGCCTTAATGGAAGTCATGTTCTGGTTGTAAATTAGAATGCAATGTGCCAGCAAATAGCCCCTTAAGTTTATGTCTCATTACTTCTTGTTCTTTTTTTAATTTAATTTTTATTTTTTGTCAGAGCAAATTTAATTAAAATGTTTTGTTTCTTCTAGGTGTGAAAGATGTGGTTCTTTTAAACATATACATATATCTATTCTTCTTTGGATCATTTTCCCATGTAGGTTATGACACGATGTTGAGTAGTCTTGTCTTGGTATTACGTAGGTCTTTGGTGATTACATATTTCACATGTGTTTCTATATCTATCTTAACCCCAATATCCTAATGTATCCAATCCTCACACCTTTCCATTTGGTGAACCATAAGTTTGTTTAATGAATCTGTGATTGCATTTCTCTGTGGAAATATTTTCATTGGTATCAATTTTTAGCTAAGACCTATAAGTGATATTATAGGATATGTGTCTTTTGCTTTCTGACTTAGTACAATTTGCCTGATTACCTCAAGAATCATACATGGTGCTGCAAATGGCATTGTTTCATTTTTTTCCCTGGCTAATATTCCATCTGTACGTGTACCAGTTCTTCTTTGGCCACGCACCTCTTGATGGACTTTCTGGTTGCCTCCATGTCTTGGCTATTGTAATACTGCTGCAATGCACATTTGCTTGCCTGTGTCTTTCCAGTTATATCTTCTTATGTTATAGGCCAAGCAGTGGGCTTGCTGTATCATATGGTAGCTCAGTGTGTATGTTTTAAAGGCACCACCATTCAGTTCTCATTAGTGGCTCTTTCCAGGTTACGTCCCACTTAAAATTGAGGGTATGCATTTCTCCAAAACACCTTCAATATTTATTGTTTGTAGTTTTCTTGCTGATGGTTATTCTAATGGGTGCGAGCTGATGCCTATCTGTGGTTGAATTTGCATGTGTCCCATAATCTGTTGAAATTGAGCTTTAAAGCATGCCCTTTTTATTTATCAAACTGTGATTACAGCTCAGTTCTTCAAAGTGTTTTCTTAAAGTAAGTGTCACATTTTGAAAATTTTTGGCCATTACCTCCCTCAAGACATTTTGAGGGCACGTTTCATTTACAGCCCTGAAGTACTTGTTCATATGAAGTGACCATTAGCACAGGTTTTAAAGCTGCTTTTGCAGGTAACGGCCAGAGGGTGGCAGCCTTTCTACGTTCCTAATCTGGTAAATAGGGAAAGAGACCTTCAGCCCCAAGAGTGTCCAGCTTTATTTCTCATCCAGCTGTGGGTCTAGATATGGTCACACCAGGTTGCATCACAGCCCCGGAACGAATTACGTAAAAATTTTCCCTCTATCACTGTCTTTGTTTTTTGGAATTTTTAAGTAATTTATTTTTATAATGGGGTTTACCTGATTTTCACTGCTGTGTTTATGCCCCTTTACACCCACTTGATTCACTTACAGAGGGACATCAATACATAGGTTTTAAGATTATTACTATTCAGATATATTCTTGTGCAGCGAATAGGGCGTGTTGAGTCCAGTTCTCTGAGCAAGGAGTAGGTCTTGTCTATTACATATTGGGTTTATGGAACGGAATCTGAGCTAATTTGAAACCCTTGTTTTATATATCACCCCACCTCACCTTTCCCGTTAAGCAGCCATACTGTGTTTTCTGCATGTGTGACTCTGTTCTGTTTTGTAATTCAGTTCAAGTGTAACGGTTTTTACATTCCCTCTATAAGTGATACCTTATGAGAAGTGTCCTTTTCTGTGTGACTTATTTCACTTAGAATCGTCGTACCTAAATCCACTCATCATGCTGCTACTAGCCTTATGACATTGATTTCATGGCTGAGTGATATTCCATTGTACATAAGGACCACAACTTCTTTATCCATTTTTCTCTTTCCTGGGATATTGAAGGTGGAATGAAGTGGAGGTCCTTGTCAACAGAGCAGCCCTCAACTTGGGGGTGCTTGTGTCTTGCTGATTTTTCATTTTCCCAATTTATACCCCCATGAGTGGAAGTGCCCTATGCTCTCTAAGCTGTGTTTTTTAGATGTTTCAGGACTCACCGTACACTTCTCCAGAGTGGCTGTTGGCAATTTACATCCCGCCCATCAGTGTAGCAAGGCTCCCATTTCTCCATGGCCTGTCCTGCATTTCTGGTTTTGACACTTTTTTCAGCATGGCCCTTTTGACCGATGGGTAGCGAGTCTTCTTGTAGTGCTGATTTGCCTTTCCAGGTTGCTTGGTTGGCCAAAAAGGGCGTATGCGTTTTTTCCTGAATATATTCAGGAAAAAACGCATACGCCCTTTTTGGCCAAGGGCATCATTGTCAACGTTTTGCCGCTTTTCATGTGCTTTAAAGGCGATTCGAATCTACCTCCTGAAATCTGTTTCGTGCAATTCTGCCTTGATTTCAAATCCTCTTCTTTGCCTTCCCTCAATATATTTGTGGACGAGAGTTATCATTTATATCTCTGCAGGTTTGTGAATTGCAGTGTCCTGAACCTCCATTTTACAACTCGCATTTTTGGGAGCTGGCCGCAAAAGCGCAGGATGGCTTCAGGCCCTGTTCTTGTTCCGGGGAGCAGGCTGAGCCTGTGGTTAATTCTTCTTCCTGATGGGAAAATAGAGTGACCTGTGCCTGTCCCGACACCAAGAGCTAGTCTCTCGTTGGTTCCCCGTCTTCCCGTTCATCCTCAGGACAAATTGCAAGCTGTACGGAACCGGAGGTTAAAGGTGCTGATGGTCCAAGTAGGGAGATTGCTAGTAAAGCGGCTGGAATGGCGAACCCGGGCACAAGGAGATGAGAAATGAGGTGCGTTTTAGAAACCTTTCCCCATCACACGGTGTACCATCTTCTGGGTTTCTCATGCATGTTTTCGATGTAGGAAGATGCCATTGAACCTGGAGATTTGGGACCCATGCGATGGGTACCACGCAGTATTACTTTAAAGGGTCTGCGTTTGCTCACCCAACCTCACCAAACCTCTCAGCCCCAAGAGTGTCCACCCTTATGTCTCATCCAGCTGTGGGTCTAGATATGGTCAATCCAGGTTGCATCACAGCCCCTGAACTCATTGTGTAAGAATTTCTATCTCTTTCACTGTCTTTGTTTCATGGGTGTTTCAAAGTAATTTATTTTTATAATGGGGTTTAGCTGCTTTTCACTGCTGTGTTTATGCCGCTTTACACCCACTTGACACACTAACAGAGAGATATCAGTACATAAGTTTTAAGATTATTACTAGTCAGATATATTCTTGTGCGGTGAATAGGGCGTGTTGAGTCCAGTTCTCTGAGCAAGGAGTAGGTCTTGTCTATTACATATTGGGTTTATGGAACGGTATCTGAGCTAATTTGAAACCCTTGTTTTATGTATCACCCCACCTCACCTTTCCCGTTAAGCAGCCATAGTGTGTTTTCTGCATGTGTGACTCTGTTCTGTTTTGTAATTCAGTGCAAGTGTAACGGTTTTTACATTCCCTCTATCAGTGATACCTTATGAGAAGTGTCCTTTTCTGTGTGACTTATTTCACTTAGAATCGTCGTACCTAAATCCACTCATCATGCTGCTACTAACCTTATGACATTGATTTCATGGCTGAGTGATATTCCATTGTACATAAAGACCACAACTTTATTATCCATTTTTCTCTTTCCTGGGATATTTAAGGTGGAATGAAGTGGAGGTCCTTGTCAACAGAGCAGCCCTCAACTTTGGGTGCTTGTGTCTTGCTGATTTTTAAGTTTTCCCAATTTATACACCCATGAGTGGAAGTGCCCTATGCTCTCTAAGCTGTGTTTTTCAGATGTTTCAGGACACACCGTACACTTCTCCAGAGTGGCTGTTGGCAATTTACATCCCGCCCATCAGTGTAGCAAGGCTCCCATTTCTCCATGGCCTGTCCTGCATTTCTGGTTTTGACACTTTTTTCAGCATGGCCCTTTTGACCGATGGGAAGCGAGACTTCTCTGTAGCGCTGATTTGCCTTTCCAGGTTGCTTGGTTGGCCAAAAAGGGCGTATGCGTTTTTTCCTGAATATATTCAGGAAAAAACGCATACGCCCTTTTTGGCCAAGGGCATCATTGTCAACGTTTTGCCGCTTTTCATGTGCTTTAAAGGCGATTCGAATCTACCTCCTGAAATCTGTTTCCTGCAATTCTGCCTTGATTTCAAATCCTCTTCTTTGCCTTCCCTCAATATATTTGTGGACGAGAGTTATCATTTATAACTCTGCAGGTTTGTGAATTGCAGTACCCTGAACCTCCATTTTACAACTCGCTTTTTTGGGAGCTGGCCGCAAAAGTGCAGTATGGCTTCAGGCCCTGTTCTGGTTCCGGGGGGCAGGCTGAGCCTGTGGTTAATTCTTCTTCCTGATGGGAAAATAGAGTGACCAGTGCCTGTCCCGACACCAAGAGCTAGTCTCTCGTTGGTTCCCCGTCTTCCCGTTCATCCTCAGGACAAATTGCAACCTGTACGGAACAGGAGGTTAAAGGTGCTGATGTTCCAAGTAGGGAGATTGCTAGTAAAGCGGCTGGAATGGCGAACCCGGGCACAAGGAGATGAGAAATGAGGTGCGTTTTAGAAACCTTTCCCCATCACACGGTGTACCATCTTCTGGGTTTCTCATGCATGTTTTCGATGTAGGAAGATGCCCTTGAACCTGGAGATTTGGGACCCATGCGATGGGTACCACGCAGTATTACTTTAAAGGGTCTGCATTTGCTCACCCAACCTCACCAAACCTCTCAGCCCCAAGAGTGTCCACCCTTATGTCTCATCCAGCTGTGGGTCTAGATATGGTCAATCCAGGTTGCATCACAGCCCCTGAACTCATTGTGTAAGAATTTCTATCTCTTTCACTGTCGTTGTTTCATGGGTTTTTCAAAGTAATTTATTTTCATAATGGGAATTTAGCTGCTTTTCACGGCTGTGTTTATGCCGCTTTACACCCACTTGACACACTAGCAGAGAGATATCAATACATAGGTTTTAAGATTATTACTAGTCAGATATATTCTTGTGCGGTGAATAGGGCGTGTTGAGTCCAGTTCTCTGAGCAAGGAGTAGGTCTTGTCTACTACATATTGGGTTTATGGAACGGTATCTGAGCTAATTTGATACCCTTGTTTTATGTATCACCCCACCTCACCTTTCCCGTTAAGCAGCCATAGTGTGTTTTCTGCATGTGTGACTCTGTTCTGTTTTGTAATTCAGTTCAAGTGTAACGGTTTTTACATTCCCTCTATCAGTGATACCTTATGAGAAGTGTCCTTTTCTGTGTGACTTATTTCACTTAGAATCGTCGTACCTAAATCCACTCATCATGCTGCTACTAACCTTATGACATTGATTTCATGGCTGAGTGATATTCCATTGTACATAAGGACCACAACTTCTTTATCCATTTTTCTCTTTCCTGGGATATTTAAGGTGGAATGAAGTGGAGGTCCTTGTCAACAGAGCAGCCCTCAACTTTGGGGTGCTTGTGTCTTGCTGATTTTTAATTTTCCAAATTTATACCCCCATGAGTGGAAGTGCCCTATGCTCTCTAAGCTGTGTTTTTCAGATGTTTCAGGACACACCGTACACTTCTCCAGAGTGGCTGTTGGCAGTTTACATCCCGCCCATCAGTGTAGCAAGGCTCTCATTTCTCCATGGCCTGTCCTGCATTTCTGGTTTTGACACATTTTTCAGCATAGCCCTTTTGACCGATGGGAAGCGAGACTTCTTTGTAGCGCTGATTTGCCTTTCCAGGTTGCTTGGTTGGCCAAAAAGGGCTATGAGTTTTTTCCTGAATATATTCAGGAAAAAACGCATACGCCCTTTTTGGCCAAGGGCATCATTGTCAACATATTGCCGCTTTTCATGTGCTTTAAAGGCGATTCGAATCTACCTCCTGAAATCTGTTTCGTGCAATTCTGCCTTGATTTCAAATCCTCTTCTTTGCCTTCCCTCAATATATTTGTGGACGAGAGTTATCACTTATAACTCTGCAGGTTTGTGAATTGCAGTGCCCTGAACCTCCATTTTACAACTCGCTTTTTCGGGAGCTGGCCGCAAAAGCGCAGGATGGCTTCAGGCCCTGTTCTGGTTCCGGGGGGCAGGCTGAGCCTGTGGTTAATTCTTCTTCCTGATGGGAAAATAGAGTGACCTGTGCCTGTCCCAACACCAAGAGCTAGTCTCTCGTTGGTTCCCCGTCTTCCCGTTCATCCTCAGGACAAATTGCAACCTGTACGGAACAGGAGGTTAAAGGTGCTGATGCTCCAAGTAGGGAGATTGCTAGTAAAGCGGCTGGAATGGCGAACCCGGGCACAAGGAGATGAGAAATGAGGTGCGTTTTAGAAACCTTTCCCCATCACACGGTGTACTATCTTCTGGGTTTCTCATGCATGTTTTCGATGTAGGAAGATGCCCTTGAAGCTGGAGATTTGGGACCCATGCGATGGGTACCACGAAGTATTACTTTAAAGGGTCTGCGTTTGCTCACCCAACCTCACCAAACCTCTCAGCCCCAAGAGTGTCCATCCTTATGTCTCATCCAGCTGTGGGTCTAGATATGGTCAATCCAGGTTGCATCACAGCCCCTGAACGCATTGTGTAAGAATTTCTCTCTCTTTCACTGTCGTTGTTTCATGGGTTTTTCAAAGTAATTTATTTTCATAATGGGGTTTAGCTGCTTTTCACGGCTGTGTTTATGCCGCTTTACACCCACTTGACACACTAACAGAGAGATATCAATACATAGGTTTTAAGATTACTACTAGTCAGATATATTCTTGTGCGGTGAATAGGGCGTGTTGAGTCCAGTTCTCTGAGCAAGGAGTAGGTCTTGTCTATTACATATTGGGTTTATGGAACGGTATCTGAGCTAATTTGATACCCTTGTTTTATGTATCACCCCACCTCACCTTTCCCGTTAAGCAGCCATAGTGTGTTTTCTGCATGTGTGACTCTGTTCTGTTTTGTAATTCAGTTCAAGTGTAACGGTTTTTACATTCCCTCTAAAAGTGATACCTTATGAGAAGTGTCCTTTTCTGTGTGACTTATTTCACTTAGAATCTTCGTACCTAAATCCACTCATCATGCTGCTACTAACCTTATGACATTGATTTCATGGTTGAGTGATATTCCATTGTACATAAGGACCACAACTTCTTTATCCATTTTTCTCTTTCGTTGGACAGTTAAGGTGGAATGAAGTGGAGGTCCTTGTCAACAGAGCAGCCCTCAACTTTGGGGTGCTTGTGTCTTGCTGATTTTTAATTTTCCAAATTTATACCCCCATGAGTGGAAGTGCCCTATGCTCTCTAAGCTGTGTTTTTCAGATGTTTCAGGACACACCGTACACTTCTCCAGAGTGGCTGTTGGCAGTTTACATCCCGCCCATCAGTGTAGCAAGGCTCTCATTTCTCCATGGCCTGTCCTGCATTTCTGGTTTTGACACATTTTTCAGCATAGCCCTTTTGACCGATGGGAAGCGAGACTTCTTTGTAGCGCTGATTTGCCTTTCCAGGTTGCTTGGTTGGCCAAAAAGGGCTATGAGTTTTTTCCTGAATATATTCAGGAAAAAACGCATACGCCCTTTTTGGCCAAGGGCATCATTGTCAACATATTGCCGCTTTTCATGTGCTTTAAAGGCGATTCGAATCTACCTCCTGAAATCTGTTTCGTGCAATTCTGCCTTGATTTCAAATCCTCTTCTTTGCCTTCCCTCAATATATTTGTGGACGAGAGTTATCATTTATAACTCTGCAGGTTTGTGAATTGCAGTGCCCTGAACCTCCATTTTACAACTCGCTTTTTCGGGAGCTGGCCGCAAAAGCGCAGGATGGCTTCAGGCCCTGTTCTGGTTCCGGGGGGCAGGCTGAGCCTGTGGTTAATTCTTCTTCCTGATGGGAAAATAGAGTGACCTGTGCCTGTCCCAACACCAAGAGCTAGTCTCTCGTTGGTTCCCCGTCTTCCCGTTCATCCTCAGGACAAATTGCAACCTGTACGGAACAGGAGGTTAAAGGTGCTGATGCTCCAAGTAGGGAGATTGCTAGTAAAGCGGCTGGAATGGCGAACCCGGGCACAAGGAGATGAGAAATGAGGTGCGTTTTAGAAACCTTTCCCCATCACACGGTGTACTATCTTCTGGGTTTCTCATGCATGTTTTCGATGTAGGAAGATGCCCTTGAAGCTGGAGATTTGGGACCCATGCGATGGGTACCACGAAGTATTACTTTAAAGGGTCTGCGTTTGCTCACCCAACCTCACCAAACCTCTCAGCCCCAAAAGTGTCCATCCTTATGTCTCATCCAGCTGTGGGTCTAGATATGGTCAATCCAGGTTGCATCACAGCCCCTGAACGCATTGTGTAAGAATTTCTCTCTCTTTCACTGTCGTTGTTTCATGGGTTTTTCAAAGTAATTTATTTTCATAATGGGGTTTAGCTGCTTTTCACGGCTGTGTTTATGCCGCTTTACACCCACTTGACACACTAACAGAGAGATATCAATACATAGGTTTTAAGATTACTACTAGTCAGATATATTCTTGTGCGGTGAATAGGGCGTGTTGAGTCCAGTTCTCTGAGCAAGGAGTAGGTCTTGTCTATTACATATTGGGTTTATGGAACGGTATCTGAGCTAATTTGATACCCTTGTTTTATGTATCACCCCACCTCACCTTTCCCGTTAAGCAGCCATAGTGTGTTTTCTGCATGTGTGACTCTGTTCTGTTTTGTAATTCAGTTCAAGTGTAACGGTTTTTACATTCCCTCTAAAAGTGATACCTTATGAGAAGTGTCCTTTTCTGTGTGACTTATTTCACTTAGAATCGTCGTACCTAAATCCACTCATCATGCTGCTACTAACCTTATGACATTGATTTCATGGTTGAGTGATATTCCATTGTACATAAGGACCACAACTTCTTTATCCATTTTTCTCTTTCGTTGGACAGTTAAGGTGGAATGAAGTGGAGGTCCTTGTCAACAGAGCAGCCCTAAACTTTGGGGTGCTTGTGTCTTGCTGATTTTTAATTTTCCCAATTTATACCCCCATGAGTGGAAGTGCCCTATGCTCTCTAAGCTGTGTTTTTCAGATGTTTCAGGACACACCGTACACTTCTCCAGAGTGGCTGTTGGCAGTTTACATCCCGCCCATCAGTGTAGCAAGGCTCTCATTTCTCCATGGCCTGTCCTGCATTTCTGGTTTTGACACATTTTTCAGCATAGCCCTTTTGACCGATGGGAAGCGAGACTTCTTTGTAGCGCTGATTTGCCTTTCCAGGTTGCTTGGTTGGCCAAAAAGGGCTATGAGTTTTTTCCTGAATATATTCAGGAAAAAACGCATACGCCCTTTTTGGCCAAGGGCATCATTGTCAACATATTGCCGCTTTTCATGTGCTTTAAAGGCGATTCGAATCTACCTCCTGAAATCTGTTTCGTGCAATTCTGCCTTGATTTCAAATCCTCTTCTTTGCCTTCCCTCAATATATTTGTGGACGAGAGTTATCATTTATAACTCTGCAGGTTTGTGAATTGCAGTGCCCTGAACCTCCATTTTACAACTCGCTTTTTCGGGAGCTGGCCGCAAAAGCGCAGGATGGCTTCAGGCCCTGTTCTGGTTCCGGGGGGCAGGCTGAGCCTGTGGTTAATTCTTCTTCCTGATGGGAAAATAGAGTGACCTGTGCCTGTCCCAACACCAAGAGCTAGTCTCTCGTTGGTTCCCCGTCTTCCCGTTCATCCTCAGGACAAATTGCAACCTGTACGGAACAGGAGGTTAAAGGTGCTGATGCTCCAAGTAGGGAGATTGCTAGTAAAGCGGCTGGAATGGCGAACCCGGGCACAAGGAGATGAGAAATGAGGTGCGTTTTAGAAACCTTTCCCCATCACACGGTGTACTATCTTCTGGGTTTCTCATGCATGTTTTCGATGTAGGAAGATGCCCTTGAAGCTGGAGATTTGGGACCCATGCGATGGGTACCACGAAGTATTACTTTAAAGGGTCTGCGTTTGCTCACCCAACCTCACCAAACCTCTCAGCCCCAAGAGTGTCCATCCTTATGTCTCATCCAGCTGTGGGTCTAGATATGGTCAATCCAGGTTGCATCACAGCCCCTGAACGCATTGTGTAAGAATTTCTCTCTCTTTCACTGTCGTTGTTTCATGGGTTTTTCAAAGTAATTTATTTTCATAATGGGGTTTAGCTGCTTTTCACGGCTGTGTTTATGCCGCTTTACACCCACTTGACACACTAACAGAGAGATATCAATACATAGGTTTTAAGATTACTACTAGTCAGATATATTCTTGTGCGGTGAATAGGGCGTGTTGAGTCCAGTTCTCTGAGCAAGGAGTAGGTCTTGTCTACTACATATTGGGTTTATGGAACGGTATCTGAGCTAATTTGATACCCTTGTTTTATGTATAACCCCACCTCACCTTTCCCGTTAAGCAGCCATAGTGTGTTTTCTGCATGTGTGACTCTGTTCTGTTTTGTAATTCAGTTCAAGTGTAACGGTTTTTACATTCCCTCTATCAGTGATACCTTATGAGAAGTGTCCTTTTCTGTGTGACTTATTTCACTTAGAATCGTCGTACCTAAATCCACTCATCATGCTGCTACTAACCTTATGACATTGATTTCATGGCTGAGTGATATTCCATTGTACATAAGGACCACAACTTCTTTATCCATTTTTCTCTTTCCTGGGATATTGAAGGTGGAATGAAGTGGAGGTCCTTGTCAACAGAGCAGCCCTCAACTTTGGGGTGCTTGTGTCTTGCTGATTTTTCATTTTCCCAATTTATACCCCCATGAGTGGAAGTGCCCTATGCTCTCTAAGCTGTGTTTTTCAGATGTTTCAGGACACACCGTACACTTCTCCAAGGTGGTTGTTGGCAATTTACATCCCGCCCATCAGTGTAGCAAGGCTCCCATTTCTCCATGGCCTGTCCTGCATTTCTGGTTTTGACACTTTTTTCAGCATGGCCCTTTTGACCGATGGGAAGCGAGACTTCTCTGTAGCGCTGATTTGCCTTTCCAGGTTGCTTGGTTGGCCAAAAAGGGCGTATGCGTTTTTTCCTGAATATATTCAGGAAAAAACGCATACGCCCTTTTTGGCCAAGGGCATCATTGTCAACGTTTTGCCGCTTTTCATGTGCTTTAAAGGCGATTCGTATCTACCTCCTGAAATCTGTTTCGTGCAATTCTGCCTTGAATTCAAATCCTCTTCTTTGCCTTCCCTCAATATATTTGTGGACGAGAGTTATCATTTTTAACTCTGCAGGTTTGTGAATTGCAGTGCCCTGAACCTCCATTTTACAACTCGCTTTTTTGGGAGCTGGCCGCAAAAGCGCAGGATGGCTTCAGGCCCTGTTCTGGTTCCGGGGGGCAGGCTGAGCCTGTGGTTAATTCTTCTTCCTGATGGGAAAATAGAGTGACCTGTGCCTGTCCCGACACCAAGAGCTAGTCTCTCGTTGGTTCCCCGTCTTCCCGCTCATCCTCAGGACAAATTGCAACCTGTACGGAACAGGAGGTTAAAGGTGCTGATGCTCCAAGTAGGGAGATTGCTAGTAAAGCGGCTGGAATGGCGAACCCGGGCACAAGGAGATGAGAAATGAGGTGCGTTTTAGAAACCTTTTCCCATCATACGGTGTACCATCTTCTGGGTTTCTCATGCATGTTTTCGATGTAGGAAGATGCCCTTGAACCTGGAGATTTGGGACCCAAGCAATGGGTACCACGCAGTATTACTTTAAAGGGTCTGCGTTTGCTCACCCTACCTCACCAAACCTCTCAGCCCCAAGAGTGTCCACCCTTATGTCTCATCGAGCTGTGGGTCTAGATATGGTCAATCCAGGTTGCATCACAGCCCCTGAACTCATTGTGTAAGAATTTCTATCTCTTTCACTGTCATTGTTTCATGGGTTTTTCAAAGTAATTTATTTTCATAATGGGGTTTAGCTGCTTTTCACGGCTGTGTTTATGCCGCTTTACACCCACTTGACACACTAACAGAGAGATATCAATACATAGGTTTTAAGATTATTACTAGTCAGATATATTCTTGTGCGGTGAATAGGGCGTTTTGAGTCCAGTTCTCTGAGCAAGGAGTAGGTCTTATCTATTACATATTGGGTTTATGGAACGGTATCTGAGCTAATTTGATACCCTTGTTTTATGTATCACCCCACCTCACCTTTCCCGTTAAGCAGCCATAGTGTGTTTTCTGCATGTGTGACTCTGTTCTGTTTTGTAATTCAGTTCAAGTTTAACGGTTTTTACATTCCCTCTAAAAGTGATACCTTATGAGAAGTGTCCTTTTCTGTGTGACTTATTTCACTTAGAATCGTCGTACCTAAATCCACTCATCATGCTGCTACTAACCTTATGACATTGATTTCATGGTTGAGTGATATTCCATTGTACATAAGGACCACAACTTCTTTATCCATTTTTCTCTTTCGTTGGACAGTTAAGGTGGAATGAAGTGGAGGTCCTTGTCAACAGAGCAGCCCTAAACTTTGGGGTGCTTGTGTCTTGCTGATTTTTAATTTTCCCAATTTATACCCCCATGAGTGGAAGTGCCCTATGCTCTCTAAGCTGTGTTTTTCAGATGTTTCAGGACACACCGTTCACTTCTCCAGAGTGGCTGTTGGCAGTTTACATCCCGCCCATCAGTGTAGCAAGGCTCTCATTTCTCCATGGCCTGTCCTGCATTTCTGGTTTTGATACATTTTTCAGCATAGCCCTTTTGACCGATGGGAAGCGAGACTTCTTTGTAGCGCTGATTTGCCTTTCCAGGTGGCTTGGTTGGCCAAAAAGGGCGTATGAGTTTTTTCCTGAATATATTCAGGAAAAAACTCATACGCCCTTTTTGGCCAAGGGCATCATTGTCAACATATTGCCGCTTTTCATGTGCTTTAAAGGCGATTCGAATCTACCTCCTGAAATCTGTTTCGTGCAATTCTGCCTTGATTTCAAATCCTCTTCTTTGCCTTCCCTCAATATATTTGTGGACGAGAGTTATCATTTATAAATCTGCAGGTTTGTGAATTGCAGTGCCCTGAACCTCCATTTTGCAACTCACTTTTTCGGGAGCTGGCCGCAAAAGCGCAGGATGGCTTCAGGCCCTGTTCTGGTTCCGGGGGGCAGGCTGAGCCTGTGGTTAATTCTTCTTCCTGATGGGAAAATAGAGTGACCTGTGCCTGTCCCAACACCAAGAGCTAGTCTCTCGTTGGTTCCCCGTCTTCCCGTTCATCCTCAGGACAAATTGCAACCTGTACGGAACAGGAGGTTAAAGGTGCTGATGCTCCAAGTAGGGAGATTGCTAGTAAAGCGGTTGGAATGGCGAACCCGGGCACAAGGAGATGAGAAATGAGGTGCGTTTTAGAAACCTTTCCCCATCACACGGTGTACTATCTTCTGGGTTTCTCATGCATGTTTTCGATGTAGGAAGATGCCCTTGAACCTGGAGATTTGGGAACCATGCGATGGGTACCACGCAGTATTACTTTAAAGGGTCTGCGTTTGCTCACCCAACCTCACCAAACCTCTCAGCCCCAAGAGTGTCCACCCTTATGTCTCATCCAGCTGTGGGTCTAGATATGGTCAATCCAGGTTGCATCACAGCCCCTGAACTCATTGTGTAAGAATTTCTATCTATTTCACTGTCGTTGTTTCATGGGATTTTCAAAGTAATTTATTTTCATAATGGGGTTTAGCTGCTTTTCACGGCTGTGTTTATGCCGCTTTACACCCACTTGACACACTAACAGAGAGATATCAATACATAGGTTTTAAGATTATTACTAGTCAGATATATTCTTGTGCGGTGAATAGGGCGTGTTGAGTCCAGTTCTCTGAGCAAGGAGTAGGTCTTGTCTACTACATATTGGGTTTATGGAACGGTATCTGAGCTAATTTGATACCCTTGTTTTATGTATCACCCCACCTCACCTTTCCCGTTAAGCAGCCATAGTGTGTTTTCTGCATGTGTGACTCTGTTCTGTTTTGTAATTCAGTTCAAGTGTAACGGTTTTTACATTCCCTCTAAAAGTGATACCTTATGAGAAATGTTCTTTCCTGTGTGACTTATTTCACTTAGAATCGTCGTACCTAAATCCACTCATCATGCTGCTACTAACCTTATGATATTGATTTCATGGCTGAGTGATATTCCATTGTACATAAGGACCACAACTTCTTTATCCATTTTTCTCTTTCCTTGGATATTTAAGGTGGAATGAAGTGGAGGTCCTTGTCAACAGAGCAGCCCTCAACTTTGGGGTGCTTGTGTCTTGCTGATTTTTCATTTTCCCAATTTATACCCCCATGAGTGGAAGTGCCCTATGCTCTTTAAGCTGTGTTTTTCAGATGTTTCAGGACACACCGTACACTTCTCCAGAGTGGCTGTTGGCAATTTACATCCCGCCCATCAGTGTAGCAAGGCTCCCATTTCTCCATGGCCTGTCCTGCATTTCTGGTTTTGACACGTTTTTCAGCATGGCCCTTTTGACCGATGGGAAGCGAGACTTCTCTGTAGCGCTGATTTGCCTTTCCAGGTTGCTTGGTTGGCCAAAAAGGGCGTATGCGTTTTTTCCTGAATATATTCAGGAAAAAACGCATACGCCCTTTTTGGCCAAGGGCATCATTGTCAACGTTTTGCCGCTTTTCATGTGCTTTAAAGGCGATTCGTATCTACCTCCTGAAATCTGTTTCGTGCAATTCTGCCTTGATTTCAAATCCTCTTCTTTGCCTTCCCTCAATATATTTGTGGACGAGAGTTATCATTTATAACTCTGCAGGTTTGTGAATTGCAGTGCCCTGAACCTCCATTTTACAACTCGCTTTTTTGGGAGCTGGCCGCAAAAGCGCAGGATGGCTTCAGGCCCTGTTCTGGTTCCGGGGGGCAGGCTGAGCCTGTGGTTAATTCTTCTTCCTGATGGGAAAATAGAGTGACCTGTGCCTGTCCCGACAACAAGAGCTAGTCTCTCGTTGGTTCCCCGTCTTCCCGTTCATCCTCAGGACAAATTGCAACCTGTACGGAACAGGAGGTTAAAGGTGCTGATGCTCCAAGTAGGGAGATTGCTAGTAAAGCGGCTGGAAAGGTGAACCCGGGCACAAGGAGATGAGAAATGAGGTGCGTTTTAGAAACCTTTCCCCATCACACGGTGTACCATCTTCTGGGTTTCTCATGCATGTTTTTGATGTAGGAAGATGCCCTTGAACCTGGAGATTTGGAACCCATGCGATGGGTACCACGCAGTATTACTTTAAAGGGTCTGCGTTTGCTCACCCAACCTCACCAAACCTCTCAGCCCCAAGAGTGTCCACCCTTATGTCTCATCCAGCTGTGGGTCTAGATATGGTCAATCCAGGTTGCATCACAGCCCCTGAACGCATTGTGTAAGAATTTCCCTCTCTTTCACTGTCATTGTTTCACGGGTTTTTCAAAGTAATTTATTTTCATAATGGGGTTTAGCTGCTTTTCACTGCTGTGTTTATGCCGCTTTACACCCACTTGACACACTAACAGAGAGATATCAATACACAGGTTTTAAGATTATTACTAGTCAGATATATTCTTGTGCGGTGAATAGGGCGTGTTGAGTCCAGTTCTCTGAGCAAGGAATAGGTCTTGTCTATTACATATTGGGTTTATGGAACGGTATCTGAGCTAATTTGATACCCTTGTTTTATGTATCACCCCACCTCACCTTTCCCGTTAAGCAGCCATAGTGTGTTTTCTGCATGTGTGACTCTGTTCTGTTTTGTAATTCAATTCAAGTGTAACGGTTTTTACATTCCCTCTATCAGTGATACCTTATGAGAAGTGTCCTTTTCTGTGTGACTTATTTCACTTAGAATCGTCGTACCTAAATCCACTCATCATGCTGCTACTAACATTTTGACATTGATTTCATGGCTGAGTGATATTCCATTGTACATAAGGACCACAACTTGTTTATCCATTTTTCTCTTTCCTGGGATATTTAAGGTGGAATGAAGTGGAGGTCCTTGTCAACAGAGCAGCCCTCAACTTTGGGGTGCTTGTGTCTTGCTGATTTTTCATTTTCCCTATTTATACCCCCATGAGTGGAAGTGCCCTATGCTCTCTAAGCTGTGTTTTTCAGATGTTTCAGGACACACCGTACACTTCTCCAGAGTGGCTGTTGGCAATTTACATCCCGCCCATCAGTGTAGCAAGGCTCCCATTTCTCCATGGCCTGTCCTGCATTTCTGGTTTTGACACTTTTTTCAGCATGGCCCTTTTGACCGATGGGAAGCGAGACTTCTCTGTAGCGCTGATTTGCCTTTCCAGGTTGCTTGGTTGGCCAAAAAGGGCGTATGCGTTTTCTCCTGAATATATTCAGGAGAAAACGCATACGCCCTTTTTGGCCAAGGGCATCATTGTCAACGTTTTGCCGCTTTTCATGTGCTTTAAAGGCGATTCGTATCTACCTCCTGAAATCTGTTTCGTGCAATTCTGCCTTGATTTCAAATCCTCTTCTTTGCCTTCCCTCAATATATTTGTGGACGAGAGTTATCATTTATAACTCTGCAGGTTTGTGAATTGCAGTGCCCTGAACCTCCATTTTACAACTCGCTTTTTTGGGAGCTGGCCGCAAAAGTGCAGGATGGCTTCAGGCCCTGTTCTTTTTCCGGGAGGCAGGCTGAGCCTGTGGTTAATTCTTCTTCCTGATGGGAAAATCGAGTGACCCGTGCCTGTCCCGAAACCAAGAGCTAGTCTCTCGTTGGTTCCCCGTCTTCCCGTTCATCCTCAGGACAAATTGCAACCTGTACGGAACCGGAGGTTAAAGGTGCTGATGCTCCAAGTAGGGAGATTGCTAGTAAAGCGGCTGGAATGGCGAACCCGGGCACAAGGAGATGAGAACTGAGGTGCGTTTTAGAAACCTTTCCCCATCACACGGTGTACCATCTTCTGGGTTTCTCATGCATGTTTTCGATGTAGGAAGATGCCCTTGAACCTGGAGATTTGGGACCCATGCGATGGGTACCATGCAGTATTACTTTAAAGGGTCTGCGTTTGCTCACCCAACCTCACCAAACCTCTCAGCCCCAAGAGTGTCCACCCTTATGTCTCATCCAGCTGTGGGTCTAGATATGGTCAATCCAGGTTGCATCACAGCCCCTGAACACATTGTGTAAGAATTTCTAACTCTTTCACTTTTGTTGTTTCATGGGTTTTTCAAAGTAATTTATTTTCATAATGGGGTTTAGCTGCTTTTCACGGCTGTGTTTATGTCGCTTTACTCCCACGTGACACACTAACAGAGAGATATCAATACATAGGTTTTAAGATTATTACTAGTCAGATATATTCTTGTGCGGTGAATAGGGCGTGTTGAGTCCAGTTTTCTGAGCAAGGAGTAGGTCTTGTCTACTACATATTGGGTTTATGGAACGGTATCTGAGCTAATTTTATACCCTTGTTTTATGTATCACCCCACCTCACCTTTCCCGTTAAGCAGCCATAGTGTGTTTTCTGCATGTGTGACTCTGTTCTGTTTTGTAATTCAGTTCAAGTGTAACGGTTTTTACATTCCCTCTAAAAGTGATACCTTATGAGAAGAGGCCTTTTCTGTGTGACTTATTAAACTTAGAATCGTCGTACCTAAATCCACTCATCATGCTGCTACTAACCTTATGACATTGATTTCATGGCTGAGTGATATTCCATTGTACATAAGGACCACAACTTCTTTATCCAATTTTCTCTTTCCGTGGATATTTAAGGTGGAATGAAGTGGACGTCCTTGTCAACAGAGCAGCCCTCAACTTTGGGGTGCTTGTGTCTTGCTGATTTTTCATTTTCCCAATTTATACCCCCATGAGTGGAAGTGCCCTATGCTCTCTAAGCTGTGTTTTTCAGATGTTTCAGGACACACCGTACACTTCTCCAGAGTGGCTGTTGGCAATTTACATCCCGCCCATCAGTGTAGCAAGGCTCTCATTTCTCAATGGCCTGTCCTGCATTTCTGGTTTTGACACTTTTTTCAGCATGGCCCTTTTGACCAATGGGAAGCGAGACTTCTTTGTAGCGCTGATTTGCCTTTCCAGGTTGCTTGGTTGGCCAAAAAGGGCGTATGCGTTTTTTCCTGAATATATTCAGGAAAAAACGCATACGCCCTTTTTGGCCAAGGGCATCATTGTCAACATTTTGCCGCTTTTCATGTGCTTTAAAGGTGATTCGAATCTACCTCCTGAAATCTGTTTCCTGCAATTCTGCCTTGATTTCAAATCCTCTTCTTTGCCTTCCCTCAATATATTTGTGGACGAGAGTTATCATTTATAACTCTGCAGGTTTGTGAATTGCAGTGCCCTGAACCTCCATTTTACAACTCGCTTTTTTGGGAGCTGGCCACAAAAGTGCAGGATGGCTTCAGGCCCTGTTCTTTTTCCGGGGGGCGGGCTGAGCCTGTGGTTAATTCTTCTTCCTGATGGGAAAATCGAGTGACCTGTGCCTGTCCCGACACCAAGAGCTAGTCTCTCGTTGGTTCCCCGTCTTCCCGTTCATCCTCAGGACAAATTGCAACCTGTACGGAACCGGAGGTTAAAGGTGCTGATGCTCCAAGTAAGGAGATTGCTAGTAAAGCGGCTGGAATGGCGAACCCGGGCACAAGGAGATGAGAAATGAGGTGCGTTTTAGAAACCTTTCCCCATCACACGGTGTACCATCTTCTGGGTTTCTCATGCATGTTTTCGATGTAGGAAGATGCCATTGAACCTGGAGATTTGGGACCCATGCGATGGGTACCACGCAGTATTACTTTAAAGGGTCTGCGTTTGCTCACCCAACCTCACCAAACCTCTCAGCCCCAAGAGTGTCCACCCTTATGTCTCATCCAGCTGTGGGTCTAGATATGGTCAATCCAGGTTGCATCACAGCCCCTGAACGCATTGTGTAAGAATTTCTAACTCTTTCACTTTTGTTGTTTCATGGGTTTTTCAAAGTAATTTATTTTCATAATGGGGTTTAGCTGCTTTTCACTGCTGTGTTTATGCCGCTTTACACCCACTTGACACACTAACAGAGAGATATCAATACATAGGTTTCAAGATTATTACTAGTCAGATAGATTCTTGTGTGGTGAATAGGGCGTGTTGAGTCCAGTTCTCTGAGCAAGGAGTAGGTCTTGTCTATTACATATTGGGTTTATGGAACGGTATCTGAGCTAATTTGACACCCTTGTTTTATGTATCACCCCACCTCACCTTTCCCGTTAAGCAGCCATAGTGTGTTTTCTGCATGTGTGACGCTGTTCTGTTTTGTAATTCAGTTCAAGTGTAACGGTTTTTACATTCCCTCTATAAGTGATACCTTATGAGAAGTGTCCTTTTCTGTGTGACTTATTTCACTTAGAATCGTCGTACCTAAATCCACTCATCATGCTGCTACTAACCTTATGACATTGATTTCATGGCTGAGTGATATTCCATTGTACATAAGGACCACAATTTTATTATCCATTTTTCTCTTTCCTTGGATATTTAAGGTGGAATGAAGTGGAGGTCCTTGTCAACAGAGCAGCCCTCAACTTTGGGGTGCTTGTGTCTTGCTGATTTTTAATTTTCCCAATTTATACACCCATGAGTGGAAGTGCCCTATGCTCTCTAAGCTGTGTTTTTCAGATGTTTCAGGACACACCGTACACTTCTCCAGAGTGGCTGTTGGCAATTTACATCCCGCCCATCAGTGTAGCAAGGCTCCCATTTCTCCATGGCCTGTACTGCATTTCTGGTTTTGACAATTTTTTCAGCATGGCCCCTTTGACCGATGGGAAGCGAGACTTCTCTGTAGCGCTGATTTGCCTTTCCAGGTTGCTTGGTTGGCCAAAAAGGGCGTATGCGTTTTTTCCTGAATATATTCAGGAAAAAACGCATACGCCCTTTTTGGCCAAGGGCATCATTGTCAACGTTTTGCCGCTTTTCATGTGCTTTAAAGGCGATTCGTATCTACCTCCTGAAATCTGTTTCCTGCAATTCTGCCTTGATTTCAAATCCTCTTCTTTGCCTTCCCTCAATATATTTGTGGACGAGAGTTATCATTTATAACTCTGCAGGTTTGTGAATTGCAGTGTCCTGAACCTCCATTTTACAACTCGCATTTTTGGGAGCTGGCCGCAAAAGCGCAGGATGGCTTCAGGCCCTGTTCTGGTTCCGGGGGGCAGGCTGAGCCTGTGGTTAATTCTTCTTCCTGATGGGAAAATAGAGTGACCTGTGCCTGTCCCAACACCAAGAGCTAGTCTCTCGTTGGTTCTCCGTCTTCCCGTTCATCCTCAGGACAAATTGCAACCTGTACGGAACAGGAGGTTAAAGGTGCTGATGCTCCAAGTAGGGAGATTGCTAGTAAAGCGGCTGGAATGGCGAACCCGGGCACAGGGAGATGAGAAATGAGGTGCGTTTTATAAACCTTTCCCCATCACACGGTGTACTATCTTCTGGGTTTCTCATGCATGTTTTCGATGTAGGAAGATGCCCTTGAAGCTGGAGATTTGGGACCCATGCGATGGGTACCACGCAGTATTACTTTAAAGGGTCTGCGTTTGCTCACCCAACCTCACCAAACCTCTCAGCCCCAAGAGTGTCCACCCTTATGTCTCATCCAGCTGTGGGTCTAGATATGGTCAATCCAGGTTGCATCACAGCCCCTGAACGCATTGTGTAAGAATTTCCCTCTCTTTCACTGTCGTTGTTTCACGGGTTTTTCAAAGTAATTTATTTTCATAATGGGGTTTACCTGCTTTTCACTGCTGTGTTTATGCCGCTTTACACCCACTTGACACACTGACAGAGAGATATCAATACACAGGTTTTAAGATTATTACTAGTCAGATATATTCTTGTGCGGTGAATAGGGTGTGTTGAGTCCAGTTCTCTGAGCAAGGAATAGGTCTTGTCTATTACATATTGGGTTTATGGAACGGTATCTGAGCTAATTTGATACCCTAGTTTTATGTATCACCCCACCTCACCTTTCCCGTTAAGCAGCCATAGTGTGTTTTCTGCATGTGTGACTCTGTTCTGTTTTGTAATTCAGTTCAAGTGTAACGGTTTTTACATTCCCTCTATCAGTGATACCTTATGAGAAGTGTCCTTTTCTGTGTGACTTATTTCACTTAGAATCGTCGTACCTAAATCCACTCATCATGCTGCTACTAACCTTATGACATTGATTTCATGGCTGAGTGATATTCCATTGTACATAAAGACCACAACTTCTTTATCCATTTTTCTCTTTCCTGGGATATTTAAGGTGGAATGAAGTGGAGGTCCTTGTCAACAGAGCAGCCCTCAACTTTGGGGTGCTTGTGTCTTGCTGATTTTTAATTTTCCCTATTTATACCCCCATGAGTGGAAGTGCCCTATGCTCTCTAAGCTGTGTTTTTCAGATGTTTCAGGACACACCGTACACTTCTCCAGAGTGGCTGTTGGCAATTTACATCCCGCCCATCAGTGTAGCAAGGCTCCCATTTCTCCATGGCCTGTCCTGCATTTCTGGTTTTGACATTTTTTCAGCATGGCCCTTTTGACCGATGGGAAACGAGACTTCTCTGTAGCGCTGATTTGCCTTTCCAGGTTGCTTGGTTGGCCAAAAAGGGCGTATGCGTTTTTTCCTGAATATATTCAGGAAAAAACGCATACGCCCTTTTTGGCCAAGGGCATCATTGTCAACGTTTTGCCGCTTTTCATGTGCTTTAAAGGCGATTCGTATCTACTCCTGAAATCTGTTTCGTGCAATTCTGCCTTGATTTCAAATCGTCTTCTTTGCCTTCCCTCAATATATTTGTGGACGAGAGTTATCATTTATAACTCTGCAGGTTTGTGAATTGCAGTGCCCTGAACCTCCATTTTACAACTCGCTTTTTTGGGAGCTGGCCGCAAAAGTGCAGGATGGCTTCAGGCCCTGTTCTTTTTCCGGGGGGCAGGCTGAGCCTGTGGTTAATTCTTCTTCCTGATGGGAAAATCGAGTGACCTGTGCCTGTCCCGACACCAAGAGCTAGTCTCTCGTTGGTTCCCCGTCTTCCCGTTCATCCTCAGGACAAATTGCAACCTGTACGGAACCGGAGGTTAAAGGTGCTGATGCTCCAAGTAAGGAGATTGCTAGTAAAGCGGCTGGAATGGCGAACCCGGGCACAAGGAGATGAGAAATGAGGTGCGTTTTAGAAACCTTTCCCCATCACACGGTGTACCATCTTCTGGGTTTCTCATGCATGTTTTCGATGTAGGAAGATGCCATTGAACCTGGAGATTTGGGACCCATGCGATGGGTACCACGCAGTATTACTTTAAAGGGTCTGCGTTTGCTCACCCAACCTCACCAAACCTCTCAGCCCCAAGAGTGTCCACCCTTATGTCTCATCCAGCTGTGGGTCTAGATATGGTCAATCCAGGTTGCATCACAGCCCCTGAACGCATTGTGTAAGAATTTCTAACTCTTTCACTTTTGTTGTTTCATGGGTTTTTCAAAGTAATTTATTTTCATAATGGGGTTTAGCTGCTTTTCACTGCTGTGTTTATGCCGCTTTACACCCACTTGACACACTAACAGAGAGATATCAATACATAGGTTTTAAGATTATTACTAGTCAGATAGATTCTTGTGTGGTGAATAGGGCGTGTTGAGTCCAGTTCTCTGAGCAAGGAGTAGGTCTTGTCTATTACATATTGGGTTTATGGAACGGTATCTGAGCTAATTTGATACCCTTGTTTTATGTATCACCCCACCTCACCTTTCCCGTTAAGCAGCCATAGTGTGTTTTCTGCATGTGTGACGCTGTTCTGTTTTGTAATTCAGTTCAAGTGTAACGGTTTTTACATTCCCTCTATAAGTGATACCTTATGAGACGTGTCCTTTTCTGTGTGACTTATTTCACTTAGAATCGTCGTACCTAAATCCACTCATCATGCTGCTACTAACCTTATGACATTGATTTCATGGCTGAGTGATATTCCATTGTACATAAGGACCACAATTTTATTATCCATTTTTCTCTTTCGTGGGATATTTAAGGTGGAATGAAGTGGAGGTCCTTGTCCACAGAGCAGCCCTCAACTTTGGGGTGCTTGTGTCTTGCTGATTTTTAATTTTCCCAATTTATACCCCCATGAGTGGAAGTGCCCTATGCTCTCTAAGCTGTGTTTTTCAGATGTTTCAGGACACACCGTACACTTCTCCAGAGTGGCTGTTGGCAATTTACATCCCGCCCATCAGTGTAGCAAGGCTCCCATTTCTCCATGGCCTGTACTGCATTTCTGGTTTTGACAATTTTTTCAGCATGGCCCCTTTGACCGATGGGAAGCGAGACTTCTCTGTAGCGCTGATTTGCCTTTCCAGGTTGCTTGGTTGGCCAAAAAGGGCGTATGCGTTTTTTCCTGAATATATTCAGGAAAAAACGCATACGCCCTTTTTGGCCAAGGGCATCATTGTCAACGTTTTGCCGCTTTTCATGTGCTTTAAAGGCGATTCGTATCTACCTCCTGAAATCTGTTTCGTGCAATTCTGCCTTGATTTCAAATCCTCTTCTTTGCCTTCCCTCAATATATTTGTGGACGAGAGTTATCATTTATAACTCTGCAGGTTTGTGAATTGCAGTGTCCTGAACCTCCATTTTACAACTCGCATTTTTGGGAGCTGGCCGCAAAAGCGCAGGATGGCTTCAGGCCCTGTTCTGGTTCCGGGGGGCAGGCTGAGCCTGTGGTTAATTCTTCTTCCTGATGGGAAAATAGAGTGACCTGTGCCTGTCCCAACACCAAGAGCTAGTCTCTCGTTGGTTCCCCGTCTTCCCGTTCATCCTCAGGACAAATTGCAACCTGTACGGAACAGGAGGTTAAAGGTGCTGATGCTCCAAGTAGGGAGATTGCTAGTAAAGCGGCTGGAATGGCGAACCCGGGCACAAGGAGATGAGAAATGAGGTGCGTTTTAGAAACCTTTCCCCATCACACGGTGTACTATCCTCTGGGTTTCTCATGCATGTTTTCGATGTAGGAAGATGCCCTTGAAGCTGGAGATTTGGGACCCATGCGATGGGTACCACGCAGTATTACTTTAAAGGGTCTGCGTTTGCTCACCCAACCTCACCAAACCTCTCAGCCCCAAGAGTGTCCACCCTTATGTCTCATCCAGCTGTGGGTCTAGATATGGTCAATCCAGGTTGCATCACAGCCCCTGAACGCATTGTGTAAGAATTTCCCTCTCTTTCACTGTCGTTGTTTCACGGGTTTTTCAAAGTAATTTATTTTCATAATGGGGTTTAGCTGCTTTTCACTGCTGTGTTTATGCCGCTTTACACCCACTTGACACACTAACAGAGAGATATCAATACACAGGTTTTAAGATTATTACTAGTCAGATATATTCTTGTGCGGTGAATAGGGCGTGTTGAGTCCAGTTCTCTGAGCAAGGAATAGGTCTTGTCTATTACATATTGGGTTTATGGAACGGTATCTGAGCTAATTTGATACCCTTGTTTTATGTATCACCCCACCTCACCTTTCCTGTTAAGCAGCCATAGTGTGTTTTCTGCATGTGTGACTCTGTTCTGTTTTGTAATTCAGTTCAAGTGTAACGGTTTTTACATTCCCTCTATCAGTGATACCTTATGAGAAGTGTCCTTTTCTGTGTGACTTATTTCACTTAGAATCGTCGTACCTAAATCCACTCATCATGCTGCTACTAACCTTATGACATTGATTTCATGGCTGAGTGATATTCCATTGTACATAAAGACCACAACTTCTTTATCCATTTTTCTCTTTCCTGGGATATTTAAGGTGGAATGAAGTGGAGGTCCTTGTCAACAGAGCAGCCCTCAACTTTGGGGTGCTTGTGTCTTGCTGATTTTTAATTTTCCCTATTTATACCCCCATAAGTGGAAGTGCCCTATGCTCTCTAAGCTGTGTTTTTCAGATGTTTCAGGACACACCATACACTTCTCCAGAGTGGCTGTTGGCAATTTACATCCCGCCCATCAGTGTAGCAAGGCACCCATTTCTCCATGGCCTGTCCTGCATTTCTGGTTTTGACACTTTTTTCAGCATGGCCCTTTTGACCGATGGGAAACGAGACTTCTCTGTAGCGCTGATTTGCCTTTCCAGGTTGCTTGGTTGGCCAAAAAGGGCGTATGCGTTTTTTCCTGAATATATTCAGGAAAAAACGCATACGCCCTTTTTGGCCAAGGGCATCATTGTCAACGTTTTGCCGCTTTTCATGTGCTTTAAAGGCGATTCGTATCTACCTCCTGAAATCTGTTTCGTGCAATTCTGCCTTGATTTCAAATCCTCTTCTTTGCCTTCCCTCAATATATTTGTGGACGAGAGTTATCATTTATAACTCTGCAGGTTTGTGAATTGCAGTGCCCTGAACCTCCATTTTACAACTCGCTTTTTTGGGAGCTGGCCGCAAAAGTGCAGGATGGCTTCAGGCCCTGTTCTTTATCCGGGGGGCAGGCTGAGCCTGTGGTTAATTCTTCTTCCTGATGGGAAAATCGAGTGACCTGTGCCTGTCCCGACACCAAGAGCTAGTCTCTCGTTGGTTCCCCGTCTTCCCGTTCATCCTCAGGACAAATTGCAACCTGTACGGAACCGGAGGTTAAGGTGCTGATGCTCCAAGTAGGGAGATTGCTAGTAAAGCGGCTGGAATGGCGAACCCGGGCACAAGGAGATGAGAAATGAGGTGCGTTTTAGAAACCTTTCCGCATCACACGGTGTACCATCTTCTGGGTTTCTCATGCATGTTTTCGATGTAGGAAGATGCCCTTGAACCTGGAGATTTGGGACCCATGCGATGGGTACCACGCAGTATTACTTTAAAGGGTCTGCGTTTGCTCACCCAACCTCACCAAACCTCTCAGCCCCAAGAGTGTCCACCCTTATGTCTCATCCAGCTGTGTGTCTAGATATGGTCAATCCAGGTTGCATCACAGCCCCTGAACGCATTGTGTAAGAATTTCTAACTCTTTCACTTTTGTTGTTTCATGGGTTTTTCAAAGTAATTTATTTTCATAATGGGGTTTAGCTGCTTTTCACTGCTGTGTTTATGCCGCTTTACACCCACTTGACACACTAACAGAGAGATATCAATACATAGGTTTTAAGATTATTACTAGTCAGATAGATTCTTGTGTGGTGAATAGGGCGTGTTGAGTCCAGTTCTCTGAGCAAGGAGTAGGTCTTGTCTACTACATATTGGGTTTATGGAACGGTATCTGAGCTAATTTGATACCCTTGTTTTATGTATCACCCCACCTCCCCTTTCCTGTTAAGCAGCCATAGTCTGTTTTCTGCATGTGTGACTCTGTTCTGTTTTGTAATTCAGTTCAAGTGTAACGGTTTTTACATTCCCTCTATCAGTGATACCTTATGAGAAGTGTCCTTTTCTGTGTGACTTATTTCACTTAGAATCGTCGTACCTAAATCCACTCATCATGCTGCTACTAACCTTATGACATTGATTTCATGGCTGAGTGATATTCCATTGTACATAAGGACCACAACTTCTTTATCCATTTTTCTCTTTCCTGGGATATTTAAGGTGGAATGAAGTGGAGGTCCTTGTCAACAGAGCAGCCCTCAACTTTGGGGTGCTTGTGTCTTGCTGATTTTTAATTTTCCCTATTTATACCCCCATAAGTGGAAGTGCCCTATGCTCTCTAAGCTGTGTTTTTCAGATGTTTCAGGACACACCATACACTTCTCCAGAGTGGCTGTTGGCAATTTACATCCCGCCCATCAGTGTAGCAAGGCACCCATTTCTCCATGGCCTGTCCTGCATTTCTGGTTTTGACACTTTTTTCAGCATGGCCCTTTTGACCGATGGGAAACGAGACTTCTCTGTAGCGCTGATTTGCCTTTCCAGGTTGCTTGGTTGGCCAAAAAGGGCGTATGCGTTTTTTCCTGAATATATTCAGGAAAAAACGCATACGCCCTTTTTGGCCAAGGGCATCATTGTCAACGTTTTGCCGCTTTTCATGTGCTTTAAAGGCGATTCGTATCTACCTCCTGAAATCTGTTTCGTGCAATTCTGCCTTGATTTCAAATCCTCTTCTTTGCCTTCCCTCAATATATTTGTGGACGAGAGTTATCATTTATAACTCTGCAGGTTTGTGAATTGCAGTGCCCTGAACCTCCATTTTACAACTCGCTTTTTTGGGAGCTGGCCGCAAAAGTGCAGGATGTCTTCAGGCCCTGTTCTTTATCCGGGGGGCAGGCTGAGCCTGTGGTTAATTCTTCTTCCTGATGGGAAAATCGAGTGACCTGTGCCTGTCCCGACACCAAGAGCTAGTCTCTCGTTGGTTCCCCGTCTTCCCGTTCATCCTCAGGACAAATTGCAACCTGTACGGAACCGGAGGTTAAGGTGCTGATGCTCCAAGTAGGGAGATTGCTAGTAAAGCGGCTGGAATGGCGAACCCGGGCACAAGGAGATGAGAAATGAGGTGCGTTTTAGAAACCTTTCCGCATCACACGGTGTACCATCTTCTGGGTTTCTCATGCATGTTTTCGATGTAGGAAGATGCCCTTGAACCTGGAGATTTGGGACCCATGCGATGGGTACCACGCAGTATTACTTTAAAGGGTCTGCGTTTGCTCACCCAACCTCACCAAACCTCTCAGCCCCAAGAGTGTCCACCCTTATGTCTCATCCAGCTGTGTGTCTAGATATGGTCAATCCAGGTTGCATCACAGCCCCTGAACGCATTGTGTAAGAATTTCTAACTCTTTCACTTTTGTTGTTTCATGGGTTTTTCAAAGTAATTTATTTTCATAATGGGGTTTAGCTGCTTTTCACTGCTGTGTTTATGCCGCTTTACACCCACTTGACACACTAACAGAGAGATATCAATACATAGGTTTTAAGATTATTACTAGTCAGATAGATTCTTGTGTGGTGAATAGGGCGTGTTGAGTCCAGTTCTCTGAGCAAGGAGTAGGTCTTGTCTACTACATATTGGGTTTATGGAACGGTATCTGAGCTAATTTGATACCCTTGTTTTATGTATCACCCCACCTCCCCTTTCCTGTTAAGCAGCCATAGTCTGTTTTCTGCATGTGTGACTCTGTTCTGTTTTGTAATTCAGTTCAAGTGTAACGGTTTTTACATTCCCTCTATCAGTGATACCTTATGAGAAGTGTCCTTTTCTGTGTGACTTATTTCACTTAGAATCGTCGTACCTAAATCCACTCATCATGCTGCTACTAACCTTATGACATTGATTTCATGGCTGAGTGATATTCCATTGTACATAAGGACCACAACTTCTTTATCCATTTTTCTCTTTCCTGGGATATTTAAGGTGGAATGAAGTGGAGGTCCTTGTCAACAGAGCAGCCCTCAACTTTGGGGTGCTTCTGTCTTGCTGATTTTTCATTTTCCCTATTTATACCCCCATGAGTGGAAGTGCCCTATGCTCTCTAAGCTGTGTTTTTCAGATGTTTCAGGACACACCGTACACTTCTCCAGAGTGGCTGTTGGCAATTTACATCCCGCCCATCAGTGTAGCAAGGCTCCCATTTCTCCATGGCCTGTCCTGCATTTCTGGTTTTGACACTTTTTTCAGCATGGCCCTTTTGACCGATGGGAAGCGAGACTTCTCTGTAGCGCTGATTTGCCTTTCCAGGTTGCTTGGTTGGCCAAAAAGGGCGTATGCGTTTTTTCGTGAATATATTCAGGAAAAAACGCATACGCCCTTTTTGGCCAAGGGCATCATTGTCAACGTTTTGCCGCTTTTCATGTGCTTTAAAGGCGATTCGTATCTACCTCCTGAAATCTGTTTCGTGCAATTCTGCCTTGATTTCAAATCCTCTTCTTTGCCTTCCCTCAATATATTTGTGGACGAGAGTTATCATTTATAACTCTGCAGGTTTGTGAATTGCAGTGCCCTGAACCTCCATTTTACAACTCGCTTTTTTGGGAGCTGGCCGCAAAAGTGCAGGATGGCTTCAGGCCCTGTTCTTTTTCCGGTGGGCAGGATGAGCCTGTGGTTAATTCTTCTTCCTGATGGGAAAATCGAGTGACCTGTGCCTGTCCCGACACCAAGAGCTAGTCTCTCGTTGGTTCCCCGTCTTCCCGTTCATCCTCAGGACAAATTGCAAACTGTACGGAACCGGAGGTTAAAGGTGCTGATGCTCCAAGTAAGGAGATTGCTAGTAAAGCGGCTGGAATGGCGAACCCGGGCACAAGGAGATGAGAAATGAGGTGCGTTTTAGAAACCTTTCCCCATCACACGGTGTACCATCTTCTGGGTTTCTCATGCATGTTTTCGATGTAGCAAGATGCCATTGAACCTGGAGATTTGGGACCCATGCGATGGGTACCACGCAGTATTACTTTAAAGGGTCTGCGTTTGCTCACCCAACCTCACCAAACCTCTCAGCCCCAAGAGTGTCCACCCTTATGTCTCATCCAGCTGTGGGTCTAGATATGGTCAATCCAGGTTGCATCACAGCCCCTGAACTCATTGTGTAAGAATTTCTATCTCTTTCACTGTCATTGTTTCATGGGTTTTCAAAGTAATTTATTTTCATAATGGGGTTTAGCTGCTTTTCACGGCTGTGTTTATGCCGCTTTACACCCACTTGCCACACTAACAGAGAGATATCAATACATAGGTTTTAAGATTATTACTAGTCAGATATATTCTTGTGCGGTGAATAGGGCGTGTTGAGTCCAGTTCTCTGAGCAAGGAGTAGGTCTTGTCTACTACATATTGGGTTTATGGAACGGTATCTGAGCTAATTTGATACCCTTGTTTTATGTATCACCCCACCTCCCCTTTCCCGTTAAGCAGCCATAGTCTGTTTTCTGCATGTGTGACTCTGTTCTGTTTTGTAATTCAGTTCAAGTGTAACGGTTTTTACATTCCCTCTAAAAGTGATACCTTATGAGAAGTGTCCTTTTCTGTGTGACTTATTTCACTTAGAATCGTCGTACCTAAATCCACTCATCATGCTGCTACTAACCTTATGACATTGATTTCATGGCTGAGTGATATTCCATTGTACATAAGGACCACAACTTCTTTATCCATTTTTCTCTTTCCTGGGATATTGAAGGTGGAATGAAGTGGAGGTCCTTGTCAACAGAGCAGCCATCAACTTTGGGGTGCTTGTGTCTTGCTGATTTTTAATTTTCCCAATTTATACCCCCATGAGTGGAAGTGCCCTATGCTCTCTAAGCTGTGTTTTTCAGATGTTTCAGGACACACCGTACACTTCTCCAGAGTGGCTGTTGGCAATTTACATCCCGCCCATCAGTGTAGCAAGGCTCCCATTTCTCCATGGCCTGTCCTGCATTTCTGGTTTTGACACTTTTTTCAGCATGGCCCTTTTGACCGATGGGAAGTGAGACTTCTCTGTAGCGCTGATTTGCCTTTCCAGGTTGCTTGGTTGGCCAAAAAGGGCGTATGAGTTTTTTCCTGAATATATTCAGGAAAAAACGCATACGCCCTTTTTGGCCAAGGGCATCATTGTCAACGTTTTGCCGCTTTTCATGTGCTTTAAAGGCGATTCGTATCTACCTCCTGAAATCTGTTTCGTACAATTCTGCCTTGATTTCAAATCCTCTTCTTTGCCTTCCCTCAATATATTTGTGGACGAGAGTTATCATTTATAACTCTGCAGGTTTGTGAATTGCAGTGTCCTGAACCTCCATTTTACAACTCGCATTTTTGGGAGCTGGCCGCAAAAGCGCAGGATGGCTTCAGGCCCTGTTCTTATTCCGGGGGGCAGGCTGAGCCTGTGGTTAATTCTTCTTCCTGATGGGAAAATAGAGTGACCTGTGCCTGTCCCGACACCAAGAGCTAGTCTCTCGTTGGTTCCCCGTCTTCCCGTTCATCCTCAGGACAAATTGCAACCTGTACGGAACAGGAGGTTTAAGGTGCTGATGCTCCAAGTAGGGAGATTGCTAGTAAAGCGGCTGGAATGGCGAACCCGGGCACAAGGAGATGAGAAATGAGGTGCGTTTTAGAAACCTTTCCCCATCACACGGTGTACCATCTTCTGGGTTTCTCATGCATGTTTTCGATGTAGGAAGATGCCATTGAACCTGGAGATTTGGGACCCATGCGATGGGTACCACGCAGTATTACTTTAAAGGGTCTGCGTTTGCTCACCCAACCTCACCAAACCTCTCAGCCCCAAGAGTGTCCACCCTTATGTCTCATCCAGCTGTGGGTCTAGATATGGTCAATCCACGTTGCATCACAGCCCCTGAACTCATTGTGTAAGAATTTCTATCTCTTTCACTGTCTTTGTTTCATGGGTGTTTCAAAGAAATTTATTTTTATAATGGGGTTTAGCTGCTTTTCACTGCTGTGTTTATGCCGCTTTACACCCACTTGACACACTAACAGAGAGATATCAGTACATAGGTTTTAAGATTATTACTAGTCAGATATATTCTTGTGCGGTGAATAGGGCGTGTTGAGTCCAGTTCTCTGAGCAAGGAGTAGGTCTTGTCTATTACATATTGGGTTTATGGAACGGTATCTGAGCTAATTTGAAACCCTTGTTTTATGTATCACCCCACCTCACCTTTCCCGTTAAGCAGCCATAGTGTGTTTTCTGCATGTGTGACTCTGTTCTGTTTTGTAATTCAGTTCAAGTGTAACGGTTTTTACATTCCCTCTATCAGTGATACCTTATGAGAAGTGTCCTTTTCTGTGTGACTTATTTCACTTAGAATCGTCATACCTAAATCCACTCATCATGCTGCTACTAACCTTATGACATTGATTTCATGGCTGAGTGATATTCCATTGTACATAAGGACCACAACTTCTTTATCCATTTTTCTCTTTCCTGGGATATTGAAGGTGGAATGAAGTGGAGGTCCTTGTCAACAGAGCAGCCCTCAACTTTGGGGTGCTTCTGTCTTGCTGATTTTTAATTTTCCCTATTTATACCCCCATGAGTGGAAGTGCCCTATGCTCTCTAAGCTGTGTTTTTCAGATGTTTCAGGACACACCGTACACTTCTCCAGAGTGGCTGTTGGCAATTTACATCCCGCCCATCAGTGTAGCAAGGCTCCCATTTCTCCATGGCCTGTCCTGCATTTCTGGTTTTGACACTTTTTTCAGCATGGCCCTTTTGACCGATGGGAAGCGAGACTTCTCTGTTGCGCTGATTTGCCTTTCCAGGTTGCTTGGTTGGCCAAAAAGGGCGTATGCGTTTTTTCCTGAATATATTCAGGAAAAAACGCATACGCCCTTTTTGGCCAAGGGCATCATTGTCAACGTTTTGCCGCTTTTCATGTGCTTTAAAGGCGATTCGTATCTACCTCCTGAAATCTGTTTCGTGCAATTCTGCCTTGATTTCAAATCCTCTTCTTTGCCTTCCCTCAATATATTTGTGGACGAGAGTTATCATTTATAACTCTGCAGGTTTGTGAATTGCAGTGCCCTGAACCTCCATTTTACAACTCGCTTTTTTGGGAGCTGGCCGCAAAAGTGCAGGATGTCTTCAGGCCCTGTTCTTTATCCGGGGGGCAGGCTGAGCCTGTGGTTAATTCTTCTTCCTGATGGGAAAATCGAGTGACCTGTGCCTGTCCCGACACCAAGAGCTAGTCTCTCGTTGGTTCCCCGTCTTCCCGTTCATCCTCAGGACAAATTGCAACCTGTACGGAACCGGAGGTTAAGGTGCTGATGCTCCAAGTAGGGAGATTGCTAGTAAAGCGGCTGGAATGGCGAACCCGGGCACAAGGAGATGAGAAATGAGGTGCGTTTTAGAAACCTTTCCGCATCACACGGTGTACCATCTTCTGGGTTTCTCATGCATGTTTTCGATGTAGGAAGATGCCCTTGAACCTGGAGATTTGGGACCCATGCGATGGGTACCACGCAGTATTACTTTAAAGGGTCTGCGTTTGCTCACCCAACCTCACCAAACCTCTCAGCCCCAAGAGTGTCCACCCTTATGTCTCATCCAGCTGTGTGTCTAGATATGGTCAATCCAGGTTGCATCACAGCCCCTGAACGCATTGTGTAAGAATTTCTAACTCTTTCACTTTTGTTGTTTCATGGGTTTTTCAAAGTAATTTATTTTCATAATGGGGTTTAGCTGCTTTTCACTGCTGTGTTTATGCCGCTTTACACCCACTTGACACACTAACAGAGAGATATCAATACATAGGTTTTAAGATTATTACTAGTCAGATAGATTCTTGTGTGGTGAATAGGGCGTGTTGAGTCCAGTTCTCTGAGCAAGGAGTAGGTCTTGTCTACTACATATTGGGTTTATGGAACGGTATCTGAGCTAATTTGATACCCTTGTTTTATGTATCACCCCACCTCCCCTTTCCTGTTAAGCAGCCATAGTCTGTTTTCTGCATGTGTGACTCTGTTCTGTTTTGTAATTCAGTTCAAGTGTAACGGTTTTTACATTCCCTCTATCAGTGATACCTTATGAGAAGTGTCCTTTTCTGTGTGACTTATTTCACTTAGAATCGTCGTACCTAAATCCACTCATCATGCTGCTACTAACCTTATGACATTGATTTCATGGCTGAGTGATATTCCATTGTACATAAGGACCACAACTTCTTTATCCATTTTTCTCTTTCCTGGGATATTTAAGGTGGAATGAAGTGGAGGTCCTTGTCAACAGAGCAGCCCTCAACTTTGGGGTGCTTCTGTCTTGCTGATTTTTCATTTTCCCTATTTATACCCCCATGAGTGGAAGTGCCCTATGCTCTCTAAGCTGTGTTTTTCAGATGTTTCAGGACACACCGTACACTTCTCCAGAGTGGCTGTTGGCAATTTACATCCCGCCCATCAGTGTAGCAAGGCTCCCATTTCTCCATGGCCTGTCCTGCATTTCTGGTTTTGACACTTTTTTCATCATGGCCCTTTTGACCGATGGGAAGCGAGACTTCTCTGTAGCGCTGATTTGCCTTTCCAGGTTGCTTGGTTGGCCAAAAAGGGCGTATGCGTTTTTTCGTGAATATATTCAGGAAAAAACGCATACGCCCTTTTTGGCCAAGGGCATCATTGTCAACGTTTTGCCGCTTTTCATGTGCTTTAAAGGCGATTCGTATCTACCTCCTGAAATCTGTTTCGTGCAATTCTGCCTTGATTTCAAATCCTCTTCTTTGCCTTCCCTCAATATATTTGTGGACGAGAGTTATCATTTATAACTCTGCAGGTTTGTGAATTGCAGTGCCCTGAACCTCCATTTTACAACTCGCTTTTTTGGGAGCTGGCCGCAAAAGTGCAGGATGGCTTCAGGCCCTGTTCTTTTTCCGGTGGGCAGGATGAGCCTGTGGTTAATTCTTCTTCCTGATGGGAAAATCGAGTGACCTGTGCCTGTCCCGACACCAAGAGCTAGTCTCTCGTTGGTTCCCCGTCTTCCCGTTCATCCTCAGGACAAATTGCAAACTGTACGGAACCGGAGGTTAAAGGTGCTGATGCTCCAAGTAAGGAGATTGCTAGTAAAGCGGCTGGAATGGCGAACCCGGGCACAAGGAGATGAGAAATGAGGTGCGTTTTAGAAACCTTTCCCCATCACACGGTGTACCATCTTCTGGGTTTCTCATGCATGTTTTCGATGTAGCAAGATGCCATTGAACCTGGAGATTTGGGACCCATGCGATGGGTACCACGCAGTATTACTTTAAAGGGTCTGCGTTTGCTCACCCAACCTCACCAAACCTCTCAGCCCCAAGAGTGTCCACCCTTATGTCTCATCCAGCTGTGGGTCTAGATATGGTCAATCCAGGTTGCATCACAGCCCCTGAACTCATTGTGTAAGAATTTCTATCTCTTTCACTGTCATTGTTTCATGGGTTTTCAAAGTAATTTATTTTCATAATGGGGTTTAGCTGCTTTTCACGGCTGTGTTTATGCCGCTTTACACCCACTTGCCACACTAACAGAGAGATATCAATACATAGGTTTTAAGATTATTACTAGTCAGATATATTCTTGTGCGGTGAATAGGGCGTGTTGAGTCCAGTTCTCTGAGCAAGGAGTAGGTCTTGTCTACTACATATTGGGTTTATGGAACGGTATCTGAGCTAATTTGATACCCTTGTTTTATGTATCACCCCACCTCCCCTTTCCCGTTAAGCAGCCATAGTCTGTTTTCTGCATGTGTGACTCTGTTCTGTTTTGTAATTCAGTTCAAGTGTAACGGTTTTTACATTCCCTCTAAAAGTGATACCTTATGAGAAGTGTCCTTTTCTGTGTGACTTATTTCACTTAGAATCGTCGTACCTAAATCCACTCATCATGCTGCTACTAACCTTATGACATTGATTTCATGGCTGAGTGATATTCCATTGTACATAAGGACCACAACTTCTTTATCCATTTTTCTCTTTCCTGGGATATTGAAGGTGGAATGAAGTGGAGGTCCTTGTCAACAGAGCAGCCATCAACTTTGGGGTGCTTGTGTCTTGCTGATTTTTAATTTTCCCAATTTATACCCCCATGAGTGGAAGTGCCCTATGCTCTCTAAGCTGTGTTTTTCAGATGTTTCAGGACACACCGTACACTTCTCCAGAGTGGCTGTTGGCAATTTACATCCCGCCCATCAGTGTAGCAAGGCTCCCATTTCTCCATGGCCTGTCCTGCATTTCTGGTTTTGACACTTTTTTCAGCATGGCCCTTTTGACCGATGGGAAGTGAGACTTCTCTGTAGCGCTGATTTGCCTTTCCAGGTTGCTTGGTTGGCCAAAAAGGGCGTATGAGTTTTTTCCTGAATATATTCAGGAAAAAACGCATACGCCCTTTTTGGCCAAGGGCATCATTGTCAACGTTTTGCCGCTTTTCATGTGCTTTAAAGGCGATTCGTATCTACCTCCTGAAATCTGTTTCGTACAATTCTGCCTTGATTTCAAATCCTCTTCTTTGCCTTCCCTCAATATATTTGTGGACGAGAGTTATCATTTATAACTCTGCAGGTTTGTGAATTGCAGTGTCCTGAACCTCCATTTTACAACTCGCATTTTTGGGAGCTGGCCGCAAAAGCGCAGGATGGCTTCAGGCCCTGTTCTTATTCCGGGGGGCAGGCTGAGCCTGTGGTTAATTCTTCTTCCTGATGGGAAAATAGAGTGACCTGTGCCTGTCCCGACACCAAGAGCTAGTCTCTCGTTGGTTCCCCGTCTTCCCGTTCATCCTCAGGACAAATTGCAACCTGTACGGAACAGGAGGTTTAAGGTGCTGATGCTCCAAGTAGGGAGATTGCTAGTAAAGCGGCTGGAATGGCGAACCCGGGCACAAGGAGATGAGAAATGAGGTGCGTTTTAGAAACCTTTCCCCATCACACGGTGTACCATCTTCTGGGTTTCTCATGCATGTTTTCGATGTAGGAAGATGCCATTGAACCTGGAGATTTGGGACCCATGCGATGGGTACCACGCAGTATTACTTTAAAGGGTCTGCGTTTGCTCACCCAACCTCACCAAACCTCTCAGCCCCAAGAGTGTCCACCCTTATGTCTCATCCAGCTGTGGGTCTAGATATGGTCAATCCACGTTGCATCACAGCCCCTGAACTCATTGTGTAAGAATTTCTATCTCTTTCACTGTCTTTGTTTCATGGGTGTTTCAAAGAAATTTATTTTTATAATGGGGTTTAGCTGCTTTTCACTGCTGTGTTTATGCCGCTTTACACCCACTTGACACACTAACAGAGAGATATCAGTACATAGGTTTTAAGATTATTACTAGTCAGATATATTCTTGTGCGGTGAATAGGGCGTGTTGAGTCCAGTTCTCTGAGCAAGGAGTAGGTCTTGTCTATTACATATTGGGTTTATGGAACGGTATCTGAGCTAATTTGAAACCCTTGTTTTATGTATCACCCCACCTCACCTTTCCCGTTAAGCAGCCATAGTGTGTTTTCTGCATGTGTGACTCTGTTCTGTTTTGTAATTCAGTTCAAGTGTAACGGTTTTTACATTCCCTCTATCAGTGATACCTTATGAGAAGTGTCCTTTTCTGTGTGACTTATTTCACTTAGAATCGTCATACCTAAATCCACTCATCATGCTGCTACTAACCTTATGACATTGATTTCATGGCTGAGTGATATTCCATTGTACATAAGGACCACAACTTCTTTATCCATTTTTCTCTTTCCTGGGATATTGAAGGTGGAATGAAGTGGAGGTCCTTGTCAACAGAGCAGCCCTCAACTTTGGGGTGCTTCTGTCTTGCTGATTTTTAATTTTCCCTATTTATACCCCCATGAGTGGAAGTGCCCTATGCTCTCTAAGCTGTGTTTTTCAGATGTTTCAGGACACACCGTACACTTCTCCAGAGTGGCTGTTGGCAATTTACATCCCGCCCATCAGTGTAGCAAGGCTCCCATTTCTCCATGGCCTGTCCTGCATTTCTGGTTTTGACACTTTTTTCAGCATGGCCCTTTTGACCGATGGGAAGCGAGACTTCTCTGTTGCGCTGATTTGCCTTTCCAGGTTGCTTGGTTGGCCAAAAAGGGCGTATGCGTTTTTTCCTGAATATATTCAGGAAAAAACGCATACGCCCTTTTTGGCCAAGGGCATCATTGTCAACGTTTTGCCGCTTTTCATGTGCTTTAAAGGCGATTCATATCTACCTCCTGAAATCTGTTTCGTGCAATTCTGCCTTGATTTCAAATCGTCTTCTTTGCCTTCCCTCAATATATTTGTGGACGAGAGTTATCATTTATAACTCTGCAGGTTTGTGAATTGCAGTGCCCTGAAGCTCCATTTTACAACTCGCTTTTTTGGGAGCTGGCCGCAAAAGCGCAGGATGGCTTCAGGCCCTGTTCTGGTTCCGGGGGGCAGGCTGAGCCTGTGGTTAATTCTTCTTCCTGATGGGAAAATAGAGTGACCTGTGCCTGTCCTGACACCAAGAGCTAGTCTCTCGTTGGTTCCCCGTCTTCCCGTTCATCTTCAGGACAATTTGCAACCTGCACGGAACAGGAGGTTAAAGGTGCTGATGCTCCAAGTAGGGAGATTGCTAGTAAAGCGGCTGGAATGGCGAACCCGGGCACAAGGAGATGAGAAATGAGGTGCGTTTTAGAAACCTTTCCCTATCACACGGTGTACCATCTTCTGGGTTTCTCATGCATGTTTTCGATGTAGGAAGATGCCCTTAAACCTGGAGATTTGGGACCCATGCGATGGGTACCACGCAGTACTACTTTAAAGGGTCTGTGTTTGCTCACCCAACCTCACCAAACCTCTCAGCCCCAAGAGTGTCCACCCTTATGTCTCATCCAGCTGTGGGTCTAGATATGGTCAATCCAGGTTGCATCACAGCCCCTGAACTCATTGTGTAAGAATTTCTATCTCTTTCACTGTCGTTGTTTCATGGGTTTTTCAAAGTAATTTATTTTCATAATGGGGTTTAGCTGCTTTTCACGGCTGTGTTTATGCCGCTTTACACCCACTTGACACACTAACAGAGAGATATCAATACATAGGTTTTAAGATTATTACTAGTCAGATATATTCTTGTGCGGTGAATAGGGCGTGTTGAGTCCAGTTCTCTGAGCAAGGAGTAGGTCTTGTCTACTACATATTGGGTTTATGGAACGGTATCTGAGCTAATTTGATACCCTTGTTTTATGTATCACCCCACCTCACCTTTCCCGTTAAGCAGCCATAGTGTGTTTTCTGCATGTGTGACTCTGTTCTGTTTTGTAATTCAGTTCAAGTGTAACGGTTTTTACATTCCCTCTAAAAGTGATACCTTATGAGAAGTGTCCTTTTCTGTGTGACTTATTTCACTTAGAATCGTCGTACCTAAATCCACTCATCATGCTGCTACTAACCTTATGACATTGATTTCATGGCTGAGTGATATTCCATTGTACATAAGGACCACAACTTCTTTATCCATTTTTCTCTTTCCTGGGATATTTAAGGTGGAATGAAGTGGAGGTCCTTGTCAACAGAGCAGCCCTCAACTTTGGGGTGCTTGTGTCTTGCTGATTTTTCATTTTCCCAATTTATACCCCCATGAGTGGAAGTGCCCTATGCTCTCTAAGCTGTGTTTTTCAGATGTTTCAGGACACACCGTACACTTCTCCAGAGTGGCTGTTGGCAATTTACATCCCGCCCATCAGTGTAGCAAGGCTCCCATTTCTCCATGGCCTGTCCTGCATTTCTGGTTTTGACAGTTTTTTCAGCATGGCCCTTTTGACCGATGGGAAGCGAGACTTCTCTGTTGCGCTGATTTGCCTTTCCAGGTTGCTTGGTTGGCCAAAAAGGGCGTATGCGTTTTTTCCTGAATATATTCAGGAAAAAACGCATACGCCCTTTTTGGCCAAGGGCATCATTGTCAACATTTTGCCGCTTTTCATGTGCTTTAAAGGCGATTCGAATCTACCTCCTGAAATCTGTTTCCTGCAATTCTGCCTTGATTTCAAATCCTCTTCTTTGCCTTCCCTCAATATATTTGTGGACGAGAGTTATCATTTATAACTCTGCAGGTTTGTGAATTGCACTGCCCTGAACCTCCATTTTACAACTCGCTTTTTTGGGAGCTGGCCGCAAAAGCGCAGGATGGCTTCAGGCCCTGTTCTGGTTCCGGGGGGCAGGCTGAGCCTGTGGTTAATTCTTCTTCCTGATGGGAAAATAGAGTGACCTGTGCCTGTCCCGACACCAAGAGCTAGTCTCTCGTTGGTTCCCCGTCTTCCCGTTCATCTTCAGGACAAATTGCAACCTGTACGGAACAGGAGGTTAAAGGTGCTGATGCTCCAAGTAGGGAGATTGCTAGTAAAGCGGCTGGAATGGCGAACCCGGGCACAAGGAGATGAGAAATGAGGTGCGTTTTAGAAACCTTTCCCTATCACACGGTGTACCATCTTCTGGGTTTCTCATGCATGTTTTCGATGTAGGAAGATGCCCTTAAACCTGGAGATTTGGGACCCATGCGATGGGTACCACGCAGTACTACTTTAAAGGGTCTGTGTTTGCTCACCCAACCTCACCAAACCTCTCAGCCCCAAGAGTGTCCACCCTTATGTCTCATCCAGCTGTGGGTCTAGATATGGTCAATCCAGGTTGCATCACAGCCCCTGAACTCATTGTGTAAGAATTTCTATCTCTTTCACTGTCGTTGTTTCATGGGTTTTTCAAAGTAATTTATTTTCATAATGGGGTTTAGCTGCTTTTCACTGCTGTGTTTATGCCGCTTTACACCCACTTGACACACTAACAGAGAGATATCAATACATAGGTTTTAAGATTATTACTAGTCAGGTATATTCTTGTGCGGTGAATAGGGCGTGTTGAGTCCAGTTCTCTGAGCAAGGAGTAGGTCTTGTCTACTACATATTGGGTTTATGGAACGGTATCTGAGCTAATTTGATACCCTTGTTTTATGTATCACCCCACCTCACCTTTCCCGTTAAGCAGCCATAGTCTGTTTTCTGCATGTGTGACTCTGTTCTGTTTTGTAATTCAGTTCAAGTGTAACGTTTTTTACATTCCCTCTAAAAGTGATACCTTATGAGAAGTGTCCTTTTCTGTGTGACTTATTTCAGTTAGAATCGTCGTACCTAAATCCACTCATCATGCTGCTACTAACCTTATGACATTGATTTCATGGCTGAGTGATATTCCATTGTACACAAGGACCACAACTTCTTTATCCATTTTTCTCTTTCCTTGGATATTTAAGGTGGAATGAAGTGGAGGTCCTTGTCAACAGAGCAGCCCTCAACTTTGGGGTGCTTGTGTCTTGCTGATTTTTCATTTTCCCAATTTTTACCCCCATGAGTGGAAGTGCCCTATGCTCTCTAAGCTGTGTTTTTCAGATGTTTCAGGACACACCGTACACTTCTCCAGAGTGGCTGTTGGCAATTGACATCCCGCCCATCAGTGTAGCAAGGCACCCATTTCTCCATGGCCTGTCCTGCATTTCTGGTTTTGACAGTTTTTTCAGCATGGCCCTTTTGACCGATGGGAAGCGAGACTTCTCTGTAGCGCTGATTTGCCTTTCCAGGTTGCTTGGTTGGCCAAAAAGGGCGTATGCGTTTTTTCCTGAATATATTCAGGAAAAAACGCATACGCCCTTTTTGGCCAAGGGCATCATTGTCAACGTTTTGCCGCTTTTCATGTGCTTTAAAGGCGATTCGTATCTACCTCCTGAAATCTGTTTCGTGCAATTCTGCCTTGATTTCAAATCCTCTTCTTTGCCTTCCCTCAATATATTTGTGGACGAGAGTTATCATTTATAACTCTGCAGGTTTGTGAATTGCACTGCCCTGAACCTCCATTTTACAACTCGCTTTTTTGGGAGCTGGCCGCAAAAGCGCAGGATGGCTTCAGGCCCTGTTCTGGTTCCGGGGGGCAGGCTGAGCCTGTGGTTAATTCTTCTTCCTGATGGGAAAATAGAGTGACCTGTGCCTGTCCCGACACCAAGAGCTAGTCTCTCGTTGGTTCCCCATCTTCCCGTTCATCTTCAGGACAAATTGCAACCTGTACGGAACAGGAGGTTAAAGGTGCTGATGCTCCAAGTAGGGAGATTGCTAGTAAAGCGGCTGGAATGGCGACCCGGGCACAAGGAGATGAGAAATGAGGTGCGTTTTAGAAACCTTTCCCTATCACACGGTGTACCATCTTCTGGGTTTCTCATGCATGTTTTCGATGTAGGAAGATGCCCTTAAACCTGGAGATTTGGGACCCATGCGATGGGTACCACGCAGTACTACTTTAAAGGGTCTGTGTTTGCTCACCCAACCTCACCAAACCTCTCAGCCCCAAGAGTGTCCACCCTTATGTCTCATCCAGCTGTGGGTCTAGATATGGTCAATCCAGGTTGCATCACGGCCCCTGAACTCATTGTGTAAGAATTTCTATCTCTTTCACTGTCGTTGTTTCATGGGTTTTTCAAAGTAATTTATTTTCATAATGGGGTTTAGCTGCTTTTCACTGCTGTGTTTATGCCGCTTTACACCCACTTGACACACTAACAGAGAGATATCAATACATAGGTTTTAAGATTATTACTAGTCAGGTATATTCTTGTGCGGTGAATAGGGCGTGTTGAGTCCAGTTCTCTGAGCAAGGAGTAGGTCTTGTCTACTACATATTGGGTTTATGGAACGGTATCTGAGCTAATTTGATACCCTTGTTTTATGTATCACCCCACCTCACCTTTCCCGTTAAGCAGCCATAGTCTGTTTTCTGCATGTGTGACTCTGTTCTGTTTTGTAATTCAGTTCAAGTGTAACGTTTTTTACATTCCCTCTAAAAGTGATACCTTATGAGAAGTGTCCTTTTCTGTGTGACTTATTTCAGTTAGAATCGTCGTACCTAAATCCACTCATCATGCTGCTACTAACCTTATGACATTGATTTCATGGCTGAGTGATATTCCATTGTACACAAGGACCACAACTTCTTTATCCATTTTTCTCTTTCCTTGGATATTTAAGGTGGAATGAAGTGGAGGTCCTTGTCAACAGAGCAGCCCTCAACTTTGGGGTGCTTGTGTCTTGCTGATTTTTCATTTTCCCAATTTTTACCCCCATGAGTGGAAGTGCCCTATGCTCTCTAAGCTGTGTTTTTCAGATGTTTCAGGACACACCGTACACTTCTCCAGAGTGGCTGTTGGCAATTGACATCCCGCCCATCAGTGTAGCAAGGCACCCATTTCTCCATGGCCTGTCCTGCATTTCTGGTTTTGACAGTTTTTTCAGCATGGCCCTTTTGACCGATGGGAAGCGAGACTTCTCTGTAGCGCTGATTTGCCTTTCCAGGTTGCTTGGTTGGCCAAAAAGGGCGTATGCGTTTTTTCCTGAATATATTCAGGAAAAAACGCATACGCCCTTTTTGGCCAAGGGCATCATTGTCAACGTTTTGCCGCTTTTCATGTGCTTTAAAGGCGATTCGTATCTACCTCCTGAAATCTGTTTCGTGCAATTCTGCCTTGATTTCAAATCCTCTTCTTTGCCTTCCCTCAATATATTTGTGGACGAGAGTTATCATTTATAACTCTGCAGGTTTGTGAATTGCACTGCCCTGAACCTCCATTTTACAACTCGCTTTTTTGGGAGCTGGCCGCAAAAGCGCAGGATGGCTTCAGGCCCTGTTCTGGTTCCGGGGGGCAGGCTGAGCCTGTGGTTAATTCTTCTTCCTGATGGGAAAATAGAGTGACCTGTGCCTGTCCCGACACCAAGAGCTAGTCTCTCGTTGGTTCCCCATCTTCCCGTTCATCTTCAGGACAAATTGCAACCTGTACGGAACAGGAGGTTAAAGGTGCTGATGCTCCAAGTAGGGAGATTGCTAGTAAAGCGGCTGGAATGGCGACCCGGGCACAAGGAGATGAGAAATGAGGTGCGTTTTAGAAACCTTTCCCTATCACACGGTGTACCATCTTCTGGGTTTCTCATGCATGTTTTCGATGTAGGAAGATGCCCTTAAACCTGGAGATTTGGGACCCATGCGATGGGTACCACGCAGTACTACTTTAAAGGGTCTGTGTTTGCTCACCCAACCTCACCAAACCTCTCAGCCCCAAGAGTGTCCACCCTTATGTCTCATCCAGCTGTGGGTCTAGATATGGTCAATCCAGGTTGCATCACGGCCCCTGAACTCATTGTGTAAGAATTTCTATCTCTTTCACTGTCGTTGTTTCATGGGTTTTTCAAAGTAATTTATTTTCATAATGGGGTTTAGCTGCTTTTCACTGCTGTGTTTATGCCGCTTTACACCCACTTGACACACTAACAGAGAGATATCAATACATAGGTTTTAAGATTATTACTAGTCAGGTATATTCTTGTGCGGTGAATAGGGCGTGTTGAGTCCAGTTCTCTGAGCAAGGAGTAGGTCTTGTCTACTACATATTGGGTTTATGGAACGGTATCTGAGCTAATTTGATACCCTTGTTTTATGTATCACCCCACCTCACCTTTCCCGTTAAGCAGCCATAGTCTGTTTTCTGCATGTGTGACTCTGTTCTGTTTTGTAATTCAGTTCAAGTGTAACGTTTTTTACATTCCCTCTAAAAGTGATACCTTATGAGAAGTGTCCTTTTCTGTGTGACTTATTTCAGTTAGAATCGTCGTACCTAAATCCACTCATCATGCTGCTACTAACCTTATGACATTGATTTCATGGCTGAGTGATATTCCATTGTACACAAGGACCACAACTTCTTTATCCATTTTTCTCTTTCCTTGGATATTTAAGGTGGAATGAAGTGGAGGTCCTTGTCAACAGAGCAGCCCTCAACTTTGGGGTGCTTGTGTCTTGCTGATTTTTCATTTTCCCAATTTTTACCCCCATGAGTGGAAGTGCCCTATGCTCTCTAAGCTGTGTTTTTCAGATGTTTCAGGACACACCGTACACTTCTCCAGAGTGGCTGTTGGCAATTGACATCCCGCCCATCAGTGTAGCAAGGCACCCATTTCTCCATGGCCTGTCCTGCATTTCTGGTTTTGACAGTTTTTTCAGCATGGCCCTTTTGACCGATGGGAAGCGAGACTTCTCTGTAGCGCTGATTTGCCTTTCAAGGTTGCTTGGTTGGCCAAAAAGGGCGTATGCGTTTTTTCCTGAATATATTCAGGAAAAAACGCATACGCCCTTTTTGGCCAAGGGCATCATTGTCAACGTTTTGCCGCTTTTCATGTGCTTTAAAGGCGATTCGTATCTACCTCCTGAAATCTGTTTCGTGCAATTCTGCCTTGATTTCAAATCCTCTTCTTTGCCTTCCCTCAATATATTTGTGGACGAGAGTTATCATTTATAACTCTGCAGGTTTGTGAATTGCAGTGCCCTGAAGCTCCATTTTACAACTCGCTTTTTTGGGAGCTGGCCGCAAAAGTGCAGGATGGCTTCAGGCCCTGTTCTTTTTCCGGGGGGCAGGCTGAGCCTGTGGTTAATTCTTCTTCCTGATGGGAAAATAGAGTGACCTGTGCCTGTCCCGACACCAAGACCTAGTCTCTCGTTGGTTCCCCGTCTTCCCGTTCATCCTCAGGACAAATTGCAACCTGTACGGAACCGGAGGTTAAAGGTGCTGATGCTCCAAGTAGGGAGATTGCTAGTAAAGCGGCTGGAATGGCGAACCCGGGCACAAGGAGATGAGAAATGAGGTGCGTTTTAGAAACCTTTCCCCATCACACGGTGTACCATATTCTGGGTTTCTCATGCATGTTTTCGATGTAGGAAGATGCCCTTGAACCTGGAGATTTGGGACCCATGCGATGGGTACCACGCAGTATTACTTTAAAGGGTCTGCGTTTGCTCACCCAACCTCACCAAACCTCTCAGCCCCAAGACTGTCCACCCTTATGTCTCATCCAGCTGTGGGTCTAGATATGGTCAATCCAGGTTGCATCACAGCCCCTGAACGCATTGTGTAAGAATTTCTAACTCTTTCACTTTTGTTGTTTCATGGGTTTTTCAAAGTAATTTATTTTCATAATGGGGTTTAGCTGCTTTTCACTGCTGTGTTTATGCCGCTTTACACCCACTTGACACACTAACAGAGAGATATCAATACATAGGTTTTAAGATTATTACTAGTCAGATAGATTCTTGTGTGGTGAATAGGGCGTGTTGAGTCCAGTTCTCTGAGCAAGGAGTAGGTCTTGTCTATTACATATTGGGTTTATGGAACGGTATCTGAGCTAATTTGATACCCTTGTTTTATGTATCACCCCACCTCACCTTTCCCGTTAAGCAGCCATAGTGTGTTTTCTGCATGTGTGACGCTGTTCTGTTTTGTAATTCAGTTCAAGTGTAACGGTTTTTACATTCCCTCTATAAGTGATACCTTATGAGACGTGTCCTTTTCTGTGTGACTTATTTCACTTAGAATCGTCGTACCTAAATCCACTCATCATGCTGCTACTAACGTTATGACATTGATTTCATGGCTGAGTGATATTCCATTGTACATAAGGACCACAACTTCTTTATCCATTTTTCTCTTTCCTGGGATATTGAAGGTGGAATGAAGTGGAGGTCCTTGTCAACAGAGCAGCCCTAAACTTTGAGGTGCTTGTGTCTTGCTGATTTTTCATTTTCCCAATTTATATCCCCATGAGTGGAAGTGCCCTATGCTCTCTAAGCTGTGTTTTTCAGATGTTTCAGGACACACCGTACACTTCTCCAGAGTGGCTGTTGGCAATTTACATCCCGCCCATCAGTGTAGCAAGGCTCCCATTTCTCCATGGCCTGTCCTGCATTTCTGGTTTTGACACTTTTTTCAGCATGGCCCTTTTGACCGATAGGAAGTGAGACTTCTCTGTAGCGCTGATTTGCCTTTCCAGGTTGCTTGGTTGGCCAAAAAGGGCGTATGCGTTTTTTCCTGAATATATTCAGGAAAAAACGCATACGCCCTTTTTGGCCAAGGGCATCATTGTCAACGTTTTGCCGCTTTTCATGTGCTTTAAAGGCGATTCGTATCTACCTCCTGAAATCTGTTTCGTGCAATTCTGCCTTGATTTCAAATCCTCTTCTTTGCCTTCCCTCAATATATTTGTGGACGAGAGTTATCATTTATAACTCTGCAGGTTTGTGAATTGCAGTGTCCTGAACCTCCATTTTACTACTCGCATTTTTGGGAGCTGGCCGCAAAAGCGCAGGATGGCTTCAGGCCCTGTTCTTGTTCCGGGGGGCAGGCTGAGCCTGTGGTTAATTCTTCTTCCTGATGGGAAAATAGAGTGACCTGTGCCTGTCCCGACACCAAGAGCTAGTCTCTCGTTGGTTCCCCGTCTTCCCGTTCATCCTCAGGACAAATTGCAAGCTGTACGGAACCGGAGGTTAAAGGTGCTGATGCTCCAAGTAGGGAGATTGCTAGTAAAGCGGCTGGAATGGCGAACCCGGGCACAAGGAGATGAGAAATGAGGTGCGTTTTAGAAACCTTTCCCCATCACACGGTGTACCATCTTCTGGGTTTCTCATGCATGTTTTCGATGTAGGAAGATGCCATTGAACCTGGAGATTTGGGACCCATGCGATGGGTACCACGCAGTATTACTTTAAAGGGTCTGCGTTTGCTCACCCAACCTCACCAAACCTCTCAGCCCCAAGAGTGTCCACCCTTATGTCTCATCCAGCTGTGGGTCTAGATATGGTCAATCCAGGTTGCATCACAGCCCCTGAACTCATTGTGTAAGAATTTCTATCTCTTTCACTGTCGTTGTTTCATGGGTGTTTCAAAGTAATTTATTTTTATAATGGGGTTTAGCTGCTTTTCACTGCTGTGTTTATGCCGCTTTACACCCACTTGACACACTAACAGAGAGATATCAGTACATAGGTTTTAAGATTATTACTAGTCAGATATATTTTTGTGCGGTGAATAGGGCGTGTTGAGTCCAGTTCTCTGAGCAAGGAGTAGGTCTTGTCTATTACATATTGGGTTTATGGAACGGTATCTGAGCTAATTTGAAACCCTTGTTTTATGTATCACCCCACCTCACCTTTCCCGTTAAGCAGCCATAGTGTGTTTTCTGCATGTGTGACTCTGTTCTGTTTTGTAATTCAGTGCAAGTGTAACGGTTTTTACATTCCCTCTATCAGTGATACCTTATGAGAAGTGTCCTTTTCTGTGTGACTTATTTCACTTAGAATCGTCGTACCTAAATCCACTCATCATGCTGCTACTAACCTTATGACATTGATTTCATGGCTGAGTGATATTCCATTGTACATAAAGACCACAACTTTATTATCCATTTTTCTCTTTCCTGGGATATTTAAGGTGGAATGAAGTGGAGGTCCTTGTCAACAGAGCAGCCCTCAACTTTGGGTGCTTGTGTCTTGCTGATTTTTAATTTTCCCAATTTATACACCCATGAGTGGAAGTGCCCTATGCTCTCTAAGCTGTGTTTTTCAGATGTTTCAGGACACACCGTACACTTCTCCAGAGTGGCTGTTGGCAATTTACATCCCGCCCATCAGTGTAGCAAGGCTCCCATTTCTCCATGGCCTGTCCTGCATTTCTGGTTTTGACACTTTTTTCAGCATGGCCCTTTTGACCGATGGGAAGCGAGACTTCTCTGTAGCGCTGATTTGCCTTTCCAGGTTGCTTGGTTGGCCAAAAAGGGCGTATGCGTTTTTTCCTGAATATATTCAGGAGAAAACGCATACGCCCTTTTTGGCCAAGGGCATCATTGTCAACGTTTTGCCGCTTTTCATGTGCTTTAAAGGCGATTCGAATCTACCTCCTGAAATCTGTTTCGTGCAATTCTGCCTTGATTTCAAATCCTCTTCTTTGCCTTCCCTCAATATATTTGTGGACGAGAGTTATCATTTATAACTCTGCAGGTTTGTGAATTGCAGTGCCCTGAACCTCCATTTTACAACTCGCTTTTTTGGGAGCTGGCCGCAAAAGTGCAGTATGGCTTCAGGCCCTGTTCTGGTTCCGGGGGGCAGGCTGAGCCTGTGGTTAATTCTTCTTCCTGATGGGAAAATAGAGTGACCAGTGCCTGTCCCGACACCAAGAGCTAGTCTCTCGTTGGTTCCCCGTCTTCCCGTTCATCCTCAGGACAAATTGCAACCTGTACAGAACAGGAGGTTAAAGGTGCTGATGTTCCAAGTAGGGAGATTGCTAGTAAAGCGGCTGGAATGGCGAACCCGGGCACAAGGAGATGAGAAATGAGGTGCGTTTTAGAAACCTTTCCCCATCACACGGTGTACCATCTTCTGGGTTTCTCATGCATGTTTTCGATGTAGGAAGATGCCCTTGAACCTGGAGATTTGGGACCCATGCGATGGGTACCACGCAGTATTACTTTAAAGGGTCTGCATTTGCTCACCCAACCTCACCAAACCTCTCAGCCCCAAGAGTGTCCACCCTTATGTCTCATCCAGCTGTGGGTCTAGATATGGTCAATCCAGGTTGCATCACAGCCCCTGAACTCATTGTGTAAGAATTTCTCTCTCTTTCACTGTCGTTGTTTCATGGGTTTTTCAAAGTAATTTATTTTCATAATGGGAATTTAGCTGCTTTTCACGGCTGTGTTTATGCCGCTTTACACCCACTTGACACACTAACAGAGAGATATCAATACATAGGTTTTAAGATTATTACTAGTCAGATATATTCTTGTGCGGTGAATAGGGCGTGTTGAGTCCAGTTCTCTGAGCAAGGAGTAGGTCTTGTCTATTACATATTGGGTTTATGGAACGGTATCTGAGCTAATTTGAAACCCTTGTTTTATGTATCACCCCACCTCACCTTTCCCGTTAAGCAGCCATAGTGTGTTTTCTGCATGTGTGACTCTGTTCTGTTTTGTAATTCAGTTCAAGTGTAACGGTTTTTACATTCCCTCTATCAGTGATACCTTATGAGAAGTGTCCTTTTCTGTGTGACTTATTTCACTTAGAATCGTCATACCTAAATCCACTCATCATGCTGCTACTAACCTTATGACATTGATTTCATGGCTGAGTGATATTCCATTGTACATAAGGACCACAACTTCTTTATCCATTTTTCTCTTTCCTGGGATATTTAAGGTGGAATGAAGTGGAGGTCCTTGTCAACAGAGCAGCCCTCAACTTTGGGGTGCTTGTGTCTTGCTGATTTTTCATTTTCCCAATTTATACCCCCATGAGTGGAAGTGCCCTATGCTCTCTAAGCTGTGTTTTTCAGATGTTTCAGGACACACCGTACACTTCTCCAGAGTGGCTGTTGGCAATTTACATCCCGCCCATCAGTGTAGCAAGGCTCCCATTTCTCCATGGCCTGTCCTGCATTTCTGGTTTTGACACTTTTTTCAGCATGGCCCTTTTGACCGATGGGAAGCGAGACTTCTCTGTTGCGCTGATTTGCCTTTCCAGGTTGCTTGGTTGGCCAAAAAGGGCGTATGCGTTTTTTCCTGAATATATTCAGGAAAAAACGCATACGCCCTTTTTGGCCAAGGGCATCATTGTCAACGTTTTGCCGCTTTTCATGTGCTTTAAAGGCGATTCATATCTACCTCCTGAAATCTGTTTCGTGCAATTCTGCCTTGATTTCAAATCGTCTTCTTTGCCTTCCCTCAATATATTTGTGGACGAGAGTTATCATTTATAACTCTGCAGGTTTGTGAATTGCAGTGCCCTGAAGCTCCATTTTACAACTCGCTTTTTTGGGAGCTGGCCGCAAAAGCGCAGGATGGCTTCAGGCCCTGTTCTGGTTCCGGGGGGCAGGCTGAGCCTGTGGTTAATTCTTCTTCCTGATGGGAAAATAGAGTGACCTGTGCCTGTCCCGACACCAAGAGCTAGTCTCTCGTTGGTTCCCCGTCTTCCCGTTCATCTTCAGGACAATTTGCAACCTGCACGGAACAGGAGGTTAAAGGTGCTGATGCTCCAAGTAGGGAGATTGCTAGTAAAGCGGCTGGAATGGTGAACCCGGGCACAAGGAGATGAGAAATGAGGTGCGTTTTAGAAACCTTTCCCCATCACACGGTGTACCATCTTCTGGGATTCTCATGCATGTTTTCGATGTAGGAAGATGCCCTTGAACCTGGAGATTTGGAACCCATGTGATGGGTACCACGCAGTATTACTTTAAAGGGTCTGCGTTTGCTCACCCAACCTCACCAAACCTCTCAGCCCCAAGAGTGTCCACCCTTATGTCTCATCCAGCTGTGGGTCTAGATATGGTCAATCCAGGTTGCATCACAGCCCCTGAACTCATTGTGTAAGAATTTCTATCTCTTTCACTGTCGTTGTTTCATGGGTTTTTCAAAGTAATTTATTTTCATAATGGGGTTTAGCTGCTTTTCACGGCTGTGTTTATGCCGCTTTCCACCCACTTGACACACTAACAGAGAGATATCAATACATAGGTTTTAAGATTATTACTAGTCAGATATATTCTTGTGCGGTGAATAGGGCGTGTTGAGTCCAGTTCTCTGAGCAAGGAGTAGGTCTTGTCTATTACATATTGGGTTTATGGAACGGTATCTGAGCTAATTTGATACCCTTGTTTTATGTATCACCCCACCTCACCTTTCCCGTTAAGCAGCCATAGTGTGTTTTCTGCATGTGTGACTCTGTTCTGTTTTGTAATTCAGTTCAAGTGTAACGGTTTTTACATTCCCTCTATCAGTGATACCTTATGAGAAGTGTCCTTTTCTGTGTGACTTATTTCACTTAGAATCGTCGTACCTAAATCCACTCATCATGCTGCTACTAACCTTATGACATTGATTTCATGGCTGAGTGATATTCCATTGTACATAAGGACCACAACTTCTTTATCCATTTTTCTCTTTCCTGGGATATTTAAGGTGGAATGAAGTGGAGGTCCTTGTCAACAGAGCAGCCCTCAACTTTGGGGTGCTTGTGTCTTGCTGATTTTTCATTTTCCCAATTTATACCCCCATGAGTGGAAGTGCCCTATGCTCTCTAAGCTGTGTTTTTCAGATGTTTCAGGACACACCGTACACTTCTCCAGAGTGGCTGTTGGCAATTTACATCCCGCCCATCAGTGTAGCAAGGCTCCCATTTCTCCATGGCCTGTCCTGCATTTCTGGTTTTGACACTTTTTTCAGCATGGCCCTTTTGACCGATGGGAAGCGAGACTTCTCTGTTGCGCTGATTTGCCTTTCCAGGTTGCTTGGTTGGCCAAAAAGGGCGTATGCGTTTTTTCCTGAATATATTCAGGAAAAAACGCATACGCCCTTTTTGGCCAAGGGCATCATTGTCAACATTTTGCCGCTTTTCATGTGCTTTAAAGGCGATTCGAATCTACCTCCTGAAATCTGTTTCCTGCAATTCTGCCTTGATTTCAAATCCTCTTCTTTGCCTTCCCTCAATATATTTGTGGACGAGAGTTATCATTTATAACTCTGCAGGTTTGTGAATTGCACTGCCCTGAACCTCCATTTTACAACTCGCTTTTTTGGGAGCTGGCCGCAAAAGCGCAGGATGGCTTCAGGCCCTGTTCTGGTTCCGGGGGGCAGGCTGAGCCTGTGGTTAATTCTTCTTCCTGATGGGAAAATAGAGTGACCTGTGCCTGTCCCGACACCAAGAGCTAGTCTCTCGTTGGTTCCCCGTCTTCCCGTTCATCTTCAGGACAAATTGCAACCTGTACGGAACAGGAGGTTAAAGGTGCTGATGCTCCAAGTAGGGAGATTGCTAGTAAAGCGGCTGGAATGGCGAACCCGGGCACAAGGAGATGAGAAATGAGGTGCGTTTTAGAAACCTTTCCCTATCACACGGTGTACCATCTTCTGGGTTTCTCATGCATGTTTTCGATGTAGGAAGATGCCCTTAAACCTGGAGATTTGGGACCCATGCGATGGGTACCACGCAGTACTACTTTAAAGGGTCTGTGTTTGCTCACCCAACCTCACCAAACCTCTCAGCCCCAAGAGTGTCCACCCTTATGTCTCATCCAGCTGTGGGTCTAGATATGGTCAATCCAGGTTGCATCACAGCCCCTGAACTCATTGTGTAAGAATTTCTATCTCTTTCACTGTCGTTGTTTCATGGGTTTTTCAAAGTAATTTATTTTCATAATGGGGTTTAGCTGCTTTTCACGGCTGTGTTTATGCCGCTTTACACCCACTTGACACACTAACAGAGAGATATCAATACATAGGTTTTAAGATTATTACTAGTCAGATATATTCTTGTGCGGTGAATAGGGCGTGTTGAGTCCAGTTCTCTGAGCAAGGAGTAGGTCTTGTCTATTACATATTGGGTTTATGGAACGGTATCTGAGCTAATTTGATACCCTTGTTTTATGTATCACCCCACCTCACCTTTCCCGTTAAGCAGCCATAGTGTGTTTTCTGCATGTGTGACTCTGTTCTGTTTTGTAATTCAGTTCAAGTGTAACGGTTTTTACATTCCCTCTATCAGTGATACCTTATGAGAAGTGTCCTTTTCTGTGTGACTTATTTCACTTAGAATCGTCGTACCTAAATCCACTCATCATGCTGCTACTAACCTTATGACATTGATTTCATGGCTGAGTGATATTCCATTGTACATAAGGACCACAACTTCTTTATCCATTTTTCTCTTTCCTGGGATATTTAAGGTGGAATGAAGTGGAGGTCCTTGTCAACAGAGCAGCCCTCAACTTTGGGGTGCTTGTGTCTTGCTGATTTTTCATTTTCCCAATTTATACCCCCATGAGTGGAAGTGCCCTATGCTCTCTAAGCTGTGTTTTTCAGATGTTTCAGGACACACCGTACACTTCTCCAGAGTGGCTGTTGGCAATTTACATCCCGCCCATCAGTGTAGCAAGGCTCCCATTTCTCCATGGCCTGTCCTGCATTTCTGGTTTTGACACTTTTTTCAGCATGGCCCTTTTGACCGATGGGAAGCGAGACTTCTCTGTTGCGCTGATTTGCCTTTCCAGGTTGCTTGGTTGGCCAAAAAGGGCGTATGCGTTTTTTCCTGAATATATTCAGGAAAAAACGCATACGCCCTTTTTGGCCAAGGGCATCATTGTCAACATTTTGCCGCTTTTCATGTGCTTTAAAGGCGATTCGAATCTACCTCCTGAAATCTGTTTCCTGCAATTCTGCCTTGATTTCAAATCCTCTTCTTTGCCTTCCCTCAATATATTTGTGGACGAGAGTTATCATTTATAACTCTGCAGGTTTGTGAATTGCACTGCCCTGAACCTCCATTTTACAACTCGCTTTTTTGGGAGCTGGCCGCAAAAGCGCAGGATGGCTTCAGGCCCTGTTCTGGTTCCGGGGGGCAGGCTGAGCCTGTGGTTAATTCTTCTTCCTGATGGGAAAATAGAGTGACCTGTGCCTGTCCCGACACCAAGAGCTAGTCTCTCGTTGGTTCCCCGTCTTCCCGTTCATCTTCAGGACAAATTGCAACCTGTACGGAACAGGAGGTTAAAGGTGCTGATGCTCCAAGTAGGGAGATTGCTAGTAAAGCGGCTGGAATGGCGAACCCGGGCACAAGGAGATGAGAAATGAGGTGCGTTTTAGAAACCTTTCCCTATCACACGGTGTACCATCTTCTGGGTTTCTCATGCATGTTTTCGATGTAGGAAGATGCCCTTAAACCTGGAGATTTGGGACCCATGCGATGGGTACCACGCAGTACTACTTTAAAGGGTCTGTGTTTGCTCACCCAACCTCACCAAACCTCTCAGCCCCAAGAGTGTCCACCCTTATGTCTCATCCAGCTGTGGGTCTAGATATGGTCAATCCAGGTTGCATCACAGCCCCTGAACTCATTGTGTAAGAATTTCTATCTCTTTCACTGTCGTTGTTTCATGGGTTTTTCAAAGTAATTTATTTTCATAATGGGGTTTAGCTGCTTTTCACGGCTGTGTTTATGCCGCTTTACACCCACTTGACACACTAACAGAGAGATATCAATACATAGGTTTTAAGATTATTACTAGTCAGGTATATTCTTGTGCGGTGAATAGGGCGTGTTGAGTCCAGTTCTCTGAGCAAGGAGTAGGTCTTGTCTATTACATATTGGGTTTATGGAACGGTATCTGAGCTAATTTGAAACCCTTGTTTTATGTATCACCCCACCTCACCTTTCCCGTTAAGCAGCCATAGTGTGTTTTCTGCATGTGTGACTCTGTTCTGTTTTGTAATTCAGTGCAAGTGTAACGGTTTTTACATTCCCTCTATCAGTGATACCTTATGAGAAGTGTCCTTTTCTGTGTGACTTATTTCACTTAGAATCGTCGTACCTAAATCCACTCATCATGCTGCTACTAACCTTATGACATTGATTTCATGGCTGAGTGATATTCCATTGTACATAAAGACCACAACTTTATTATCCATTTTTCTCTTTCCTGGGATATTTAAGGTGGAATGAAGTGGAGGTCCTTGTCAACAGAGCAGCCCTCAACTTTGGGTGCTTGTGTCTTGCTGATTTTTAATTTTCCCAATTTATACACCCATGAGTGGAAGTGCCCTATGCTCTCTAAGCTGTGTTTTTCAGATGTTTCAGGACACACCGTACACTTCTCCAGAGTGGCTGTTGGCAATTTACATCCCGCCCATCAGTGTAGCAAGGCTCCCATTTCTCCATGGCCTGTCCTGCATTTCTGGTTTTGACACTTTTTTCAGCATGGCCCTTTTGACCGATGGGAAGCGAGACTTCTCTGTAGCGCTGATTTGCCTTTCCAGGTTGCTTGGTTGGCCAAAAAGGGCGTATGCGTTTTTTCCTGAATATATTCAGGAAAAAACGCATACGCCCTTTTTGGCCAAGGGCATCATTGTCAACGTTTTGCCGCTTTTCATGTGCTTTAAAGGCGATTCGAATCTACCTCCTGAAATCTGTTTCGTGCAATTCTGCCTTGATTTCAAATCCTCTTCTTTGCCTTCCCTCAATATATTTGTGGACGAGAGTTATCATTTATAACTCTGCAGGTTTGTGAATTGCAGTGCCCTGAACCTCCATTTTACAACTCGCTTTTTTGGGAGCTGGCCGCAAAAGTGCAGTATGGCTTCAGGCCCTGTTCTGGTTCCGGGGGGCAGGCTGAGCCTGTGGTTAATTCTTCTTCCTGATGGGAAAATAGAGTGACCAGTGCCTGTCCCGACACCAAGAGCTAGTCTCTCGTTGGTTCCCCGTCTTCCCGTTCATCCTCAGGACAAATTGCAACCTGTACAGAACAGGAGGTTAAAGGTGCTGATGTTCCAAGTAGGGAGATTGCTAGTAAAGCGGCTGGAATGGCGAACCCGGGCACAAGGAGATGAGAAATGAGGTGCGTTTTAGAAACCTTTCCCCATCACACGGTGTACCATCTTCTGGGTTTCTCATGCATGTTTTCGATGTAGGAAGATGCCCTTGAACCTGGAGATTTGGGACCCATGCGATGGGTACCACGCAGTATTACTTTAAAGGGTCTGCATTTGCTCACCCAACCTCACCAAACCTCTCAGCCCCAAGAGTGTCCACCCTTATGTCTCATCCAGCTGTGGGTCTAGATATGGTCAATCCAGGTTGCATCACAGCCCCTGAACTCATTGTGTAAGAATTTCTCTCTCTTTCACTGTCGTTGTTTCATGGGTTTTTCAAAGTAATTTATTTTCATAATGGGAATTTAGCTGCTTTTCACGGCTGTGTTTATGCCGCTTTACACCCACTTGCCACACTAACCGAGAGATATCAATACATAGGTTTTAAGATTATTACTAGTCAGATATATTCTTGTGCGGTGAATAGGGCGTGTTGAGTCCAGTTCTCTGAGCAAGGAGTAGGTCTTGTCTACTACATATTGGGTTTATGGAACGGTATCTGAGCTAATTTGATACCCTTGTTTTATGTATCACCCCACCTCACCTTTCCCGTTAAGCAGCCATAGTGTGTTTTCTGCATGTGTGACTCTGTTCTGTTTTGTAATTCAGTTCAAGTGTAACGGTTTTTACATTCCCTCTATCAGTGCTACCTTATGAGAAGTGTCCTTTTCTGTGTGACTTATTTCACTTAGAATCGTCGTACCTAAATCCACTCATCATGCTGCTACTAACCTTATGACATTGATTTCATGGCTGAGTGATATTCCATTGTACATAAGGACCACAACTTCTTTATCCATTTTTCTCTTTCCTTGGATATTTAAGGTGGAATGAAGTGGAGGTCCTTGTCAACAGAGCAGCCCTCAACTTTGGGGTGCTTGTGTCTTGCTGATTTTTCATTTTCCCAATTTATACCCCCATGAGTGGAAGTGCCCTATGCTCTCTAAGCTGTGTTTTTCAGATGTTTCAGGACACACCGTACACTTCTCCAGAGTGGCTCTTGGCAATTTACATCCCGCCCATCAGTGTAGCAAGACTCCCATTTCTCCATGGCCTGTCCTGCATTTCTGGTTTTGACACTCTTTTCAGCATGGCCCTTTTGACCGATGGGAAGCGAGACTTCTCTGTTGCGCTGATTTGCCTTTCCAGGTTGCTTGGTTGGCCAAAAAGGGCGTATGCGTTTTTTCCTGAATATATTCAGGAAAAAACGCATACGCCCTTTTTGGCCAAGGGCATCATTGTCAACGTTTTGCCGCTTTTCATGTGCTTTAAAGGCGATTCATATCTACCTCCTGAAATCTGTTTCGTGCAATTCTGCCTTGATTTCAAATCGTCTTCTTTGCCTTCCCTCAATATATTTGTGGACGAGAGTTATCATTTATAACTCTGCAGGTTTGTGAATTGCAGTGCCCTGAACCTCCATTTTACAACTCGCTTTTTTGGGAGCTGGCCGCAAAAGCGCAGGATGGCTTCAGGCCCTGTTCTGGTTCCGGGGGGCAGGCTTAGCCTGTGGTTAATTCTTCTTCCTGATGGGAAAATAGAGTGACCTGTGCCTGTCCCGACACCAAGAGCTAGTCTCTCGTTGGTTCCCCGTCTTCCCGTTCATCTTCAGGACAAATTGCAACCTGTAAGGAACAGGAGGTTAAAGGTGCTGATGCTCCAAGTAGGGAGATTGCTAGTAAAGCGGCTGGAATGGTGAACCCGGGCACAAGGAGATGAGAAATGAGGTGCGTTTTAGAAACCTTTCCCCATCACACGGTGTACCATCTTCTGGGTTTCTCATGCATGTTTTCGATGTAGGAAGATGCCCTTGAACCTGGAGATCTGGAACCCATGTGATGGGTACCACGCAGTATTACTTTAAAGGGTCTGCGTTTGCTCACCCAACCTCACCAAACCTCTCATCCCCAAGAGTGTCCACCCTTATGTCTCATCCAGCTGTGGGTCTAGATATGGTCAATCCAGGTTGCATCACAGCCCCTGAACTCATTGTGTAAGAATTTCTATCTCTTTCACTGTCGTTGTTTCATGGGTTTTTCAAAGTAATTTATTTTCATAATGGGGTTTAGCTGCTTTTCACTGCTGTGTTTATGCCGCTTTACACCCACTTGACACACTAACAGAGAGATATCAATACATAGGTTTTAAGATTATTACTAGTCAGATATATTCTTGTGCGGTGAATAGGGCGTGTTGAGTCCAGTTCTCTGAGCAAGGAGTAGGTCTTGTCTACTACATATTGGGTTTATGGAACGGTATCTGAGCTAATTTGATACCCTTGTTTTATGTATCACCCCACCTCACCTTTCCCGTTAAGCAGCCATAGTGTGTTTTCTGCATGTGTGACTCTGTTCTGTTTTGTAATTCAGTGCAAGTGTAACGGTTTTTACATTCCCTCTATCAGTGCTACCTTATGAGAAGTGTCCTTTTCTGTGTGACTTATTTCACTTAGAATCGTCGTACCTAAATCCACTCATCATGCTGCTACTAACCTTATGACATTGATTTCATGGCTGAGTGATATTCCATTGTACATAAAGACCACAACTTTATTATCCATTTTTCTCTTTCCTGGGATATTTAAGGTGGAATGAAGTGGAGGTCCTTGTCAACAGAGCAGCCCTCAACTTTGGGTGCTTGTGTCTTGCTGATTTTTAAGTTTTCCCAATTTATACACCCATGAGTGGAAGTGCCCTATGCTCTCTAAGCTGTGTTTTTCAGATGTTTCAGGACACACCGTACACTTCTCCAGAGTGGCTGTTGGCAATTTACATCCCGCCCATCAGTGTAGCAAGGCTCCCATTTCTCCATGGCCTGTCCTGCATTTCTGGTTTTGACACTTTTTTCAGCATGGCCCTTTTGACCGATGGGAAGCGAGACTTCTCTGTAGCGCTGATTTGCCTTTCCAGGTTGCTTGGTTGGCCAAAAAGGGCGTATGCGTTTTTTCCTGAATATATTCAGGAAAAAACGCATACGCCCTTTTTGGCCAAGGGCATCATTGTCAACGTTTTGCCGCTTTTCATGTGCTTTAAAGGCGATTCGAATCTACCTCCTGAAATCTGTTTCGTGCAATTCTGCCTTGATTTCAAATCCTCTTCTTTGCCTTCCCTCAATATATTTGTGGACGAGAGTTATCATTTATAACTCTGCAGGTTTGTGAATTGCAGTGCCCTGAACCTCCATTTTACAACTCGCTTTTTTGGGAGCTGGCCGCAAAAGTGCAGTATGGCTTCAGGCCCTGTTCTTGTTCCGGGGCGCAGTCTGAGCCTGTGGTTAATTCTTCTTCCTGATGGGAAAAGAGAGTGACCAGTGCCTGTCCCGACACCAAGAGCTAGTCTCTCGTTGGTTCCCCGTCTTCCCGTTCATCCTCAGGACAAATTGCAACCTGTACAGAACAGGAGGTTAAAGGTGCTGATGTTCCAAGTAGGGAGATTGCTAGTAAAGCGGCTGGAATGGCGAACCCGGGCACAAGGAGATGAGAAATGAGGTGCGTTTTAGAAACCTTTCCCCATCACACGGTGTACCATCTTCTGGGTTTCTCATGCATGTTTTCGATGTAGGAAGATGCCCTTGAACCTGGAGATTTGGGACCCATGCGATGGGTACCACGCAGTATTACTTTAAAGGGTCTGCATTTGCTCACCCAACCTCACCAAACCTCTCAGCCCCAAGAGTGTCCACCCTTATGTCTCATCCAGCTGTGGGTCTAGATATGGTCAATCCAGGTTGCATCACAGCCCCTGAACTCATTGTGTAAGAATTTCTATCTCTTTCACTGTCGTTGTTTCATGGGTTTTTCAAAGTAATTTATTTTCATAATGGGAATTTAGCTGCTTTTCACGGCTGTGTTTATGCCGCTTTACACCCACTTGACACACTAACAGAGAGATATCAATACATAGGTTTTAAGATTATTACTAGTCAGATATATTCTTGTGCGGTGAATAGGGCGTGTTGAGTCCAGTTCTCTGAGCAAGGAGTAGGTCTTGTCTACTACATATTGGGTTTATGGAACGGTATCTGAGCTAATTTGATACCCTTGTTTTATGTATCACCCCACCTCCCCTTTCCCGTTAAGCAGCCATACTGTGTTTTCTGCATGTGTGACTCTGTTCTGTTTTGTAATTCAGTTCAAGTGTAACGGTTTTTACATTCCCTCTAAAAGTGATACCTTATGAGAAGTGTCCTTTTCTGTGTGACTTATTTCACTTAGAATCGTCGTACCTAAATCCACTCATCATGCTGCTACTAACCTTATGACATTGATTTCATGGCTGAGTGATATTCCATTGTACATAAGGACCACAACTTCTTTATCCATTTTTCTCTTTCCTTGGATATTTAAGGTGGAATGAAGTGGAGGTCCTTGTCAACAGAGCAGCCCTCAACTTTGGGGTGCTTGTGTCTTGCTGATTTTTCATTTTCCCAATTTATACCCCCATGAGTGGAAGTGCCCTATGCTCTCTAAGCTGTGTTTTTCAGATGTTTCAGGACACACCGTACACTTCTCCAGAGTGGCTGTTGGCAGTTTACATCCCGCCCATCAGTGTAGCAAGGCTCTCATTTCTCCATGGCCTGTCCTGCATTTCTGGTTTTGACACTTTTTTCAGCATGGCCCTTTTGACCGATGGGGAGCGAGACTTCTTTGTAGCGCTGATTTGCCTTTCCAGGTTGCTTGGTTGGCCAAAAAGGGCGTATGCGTTTTTTCCTGAATATATTCAGGAAAAAACGCATACGCCCTTTTTGGCCAAGGGCATCATTGTCAACATTTTGCCGCTTTTCATGTGCTTTAAAGGCGATTCGAATCTACCTCCTGAAATCTGTTTCGTGCAATTCTGCCTTGATTTCAAATCCTCTTCTTTGCCTTCCCTCAATATATTTGTGGACGAGAGTTATCATTTATAACTCTGCAGGTTTGTGAATTGCACTGCCCTCAACCTCCATTTTACAACTCGCTTTTTTGGGAGCTGGCCGCAAAAGCGCAGGATGGCTTCAGGCCCTGTTCTGGTTCCAGGGGGCAGGCTGAGCCTGTGGTTAATTCTTCTTCCTGATGAGAAAATAGAGTGACCTGTGCCTGTCCCAACACCAAGAGCTAGTCTCTCGTTGCTTTCCCGTCTTCCCGTTCATCCTCAGGACAAATTGCAACCTGTACGGAACAGGAGGTTAAAGGTGCTGATGCTCCAAGTAGGGAGATTGCTAGTAAAGCGGCTGGAATGGCGAACCCGGGCACAAGGAGATGAGAAATGAGGTGCGTTTTAGAAACCATTCCCTATCACACGGTGTACCATCTTCTGGGTTTCTCATGCATGTTTTCGATGTAGGAAGATGCCCTTGAACCTGGAGATTTGGGACCCATGCGATGGGTACCACGCAGTATTACTTTAAAGGGTCTGTGTTTGCTCACCCAACCTCACCAAACCTCTCAGCCCCAAGAGTGTCCACCCTTATGTCTCATCCAGCTGTGGGTCTAGATATGGTCAATCCAGGTTGCATCACAGCCCCTGAACTCATTGTGTAAGAATTTCTCTCTCTTTCACTGTCGTTGTTTCATGGGTTTTTCAAAGTAATTTATTTTCATAATGGGGTTTAGCTGCTTTTCACTGCTGTGTTTATGCCGCTTTACACCCACTTGACACACTAACAGAGAGATATCAATACATAGGTTTTAAGATTATTACTAGTCAGATAGATTCTTGTGTGGTGAATAGGGCGTGTTGAGTCCACTTCTCTGAGCAAGGAGTAGGTCTTGTCTATTACATATTGGGTTTATGGAACGGTATCTGAGCTAATTTGATACCCTTGTTTTATGTATCACCCCACCTCACCTTTCCCGTTAAGCAGCCATAGTGTGTTTTCTGCATGTGTGACGCTGTTCTGTTTTGTAATTCAGTTCAAGTGTAACGGTTTTTACATTCCCTCTATAAGTGATACCTTATGAGACGTGTCCTTTTCTGTGTGACTTATTTCACTTAGAATCGTCGTACCTAAATCCACTCATCATGCTGCTACTAACCTTATGACATTGATTTCATGGCTGAGTGATATTCCATTGTACATAAGGACCACAATTTTATTATCCATTTTTCTCTTTCGTGGGATATTTAAGGTGGAATGAAGTGGAGGTCCTTGTCAACAGAGCAGCCCTAAACTTTGGGGTGCTTGTGTCTTGCTGATTTTTAATTTTCCCAATTTATTCACCCATGAGTGGAAGTGCCCTATGCTCTCTAAGCTGTGTTTTTCAGATGTTTCAGGACACACCGTACACTTCTCCAGAGTGGCTGTTGGCAATTTACATCCCGCCCATCAGTGTAGCAAGGCTCCCATTTCTCCATGGCCTGTACTGCATTTCTGGTTTCGACACTTTTTTCAGCATGGCTCCTTTGACCGATGGGAAGCGAGACTTCTCTGTAGCGCTGATTTGCCTTTCCAGGTTGCTTGGTTGGCCAAAAAGGGCGTATGCGTTTTTTCCTGAATATATTCAGGAAAAAACGCATACGCCCTTTTTGGCCAAGGGCATCATTGTCAACGTTTTGCCGCTTTTCATGTGCTTTAAAGGCGATTCGTATCTACCTCCTGAAATCTGTTTCGTGCAGTTCTGCCTTGATTTCAAATCCTCTTCTTTGCCTTCCCTCAATATATTTGTGGACGAGAGTTATCATTTATAACTCTGCAGGTTTGTGAATTGCAGTGCCCTGAAGCTCCATTTTACAACTCGCTTTTTTGGGAGCTGGCCGCAAAAGCGCAGGATGGCTTCAGGCCCTGTTCTTGTTCCGGGGGGCAGGCTGAGCCTGTGGTTAATTCTTCTTCCTGATGGGAAAATAGAATGACCTGTGCCTGTCCCGACACCAAGAGCTAGTCTCTAGTTGGTTCCCCGTCTTCCCGTTCATCCTCGGGACAAATTGCAACCTGTACGGAAGAGGAGGTTAAAGGTGCTGATGCTCCAAGTAAGGAGATTGCTAGTAAAGTGGCTGGAATGGCGAACCCGGGCACAAGGAGATGAGAAATGAGGTGCGTTTTAGAAACCTTTCCCCATCACACGGTGTACCATCTTCTGGGTTTCTCATGCATGTTTTCGATGTAGGAAGATGCCATTGAACCTGGAGATTTGGGACCCATGCGATGGGTACCACGCAGTATTACTTTAAAGGGTCTGCGTTTGCTCACCCAACCTCACCAAACCTCTCAGCCCCAAGAGTGTCCACCCTTATATCTCATCCAGCTGTGGGTCTAGATATGGTCAATCCAGGTTGCATCACAGCCCCTGAACTCATTGTGTAAGAATTTCTATCTCTTTCACTGTCATTGTTTCATGGGTTTTTCAAAGTAATTTATTTTCATAATGGGGTTTAGCTGCTTTTCACGGCTGTGTTTATGCCGCTTTACACCCACTTGCCACACTAACCGAGAGATATCAATACATAGGTTTTAAGATTATTACTAGTCAGATATATTCTTGTGCGGTGAATAGGGCGTGTTGAGTCCAGTTCTCTGAGCAAGGAGTAGGTCTTGTCTACTACATATTGGGTTTATGGAACGGTATCTGAGCTAATTTGATACCCTTGTTTTATGTATCACCCCACCTCCCCTTTCCCGTTAAGCAGCCATAGTCTGTTTTCTGCATGTGTGACTCTGTTCTGTTTTGTAATTCAGTTCAAGTGTAACGGTTTTTACATTCCCTCTAAAAGTGATACCTTATGAGAAGTGTCCTTTTCTGTGTGACTTATTTCACTTAGAATCGTCGTACCTAAATTCACTCATCATGCTGCTACTAACCTTATGACATTGATTTCATGGCTGAGTGATATTCCATTGTACATAAGGACCACAACTTCTTTATCCATTTTTCTCTTTCCTGGGATATTGAAGGTGGAATGAAGTGGAGGTCCTTGTCAACAGAGCAGCCATCAACTTTGTGGTGCTTGTGTCTTGCTGATTTTTAATTTTCCCAATTTATACCCCCATGAGTGGAAGTGCCCTATGCTCTCTAAGGTGTTTTTTTCAGATGTTTCAGGACACACCGTACACTTCTCCAGAGTGGCTGTTGGCAATTTACATCCCGCCCATCAGTGTAGCAAGGCTCCCATTTCTCCATGGCCTGTCCTTCATTTCTGGTTTTGACACTTTTTTCAGCATGGCCCTTTTGACCGATGGGAAGTGAGACTTCTCTGTAGCGCTGATTTGCCTTTCCAGGTTGCTTGGTTGGCCAAAAAGGGCGTATGCGTTTTTTCCTGAATATATTCAGGAAAAAACGCATACGCCCTTTTTGGCCAAGGGCATCATTGTCAACGTTTTGCCGCTTTTCATGTGCTTTAAAGGCGATTCGTATCTACCTCCTGAAATCTGTTTCGTGCAATTCTGCCTTGATTTCAAATCCTCTTCTTTGCCTTCCCTCAATATATTTGTGGACGAGAGTTATCATTTATAACTCTGCAGGTTTGTGAATTGCAGTGTCCTGAACCTCCATTTTACAACTCGCATTTTTGGGAGCTGGCCGCAAAAGCGCAGGATGGCTTCAGGCCCTGTTCTTGTTCCGGGGGGCAGGCTGAGCCTGTGGTTAATTCTTCTTCCTGATGGGAAAATAGAGTGACCTGTGCCTGTCCTGACACCAAGAGCTAGTCTCTCGTTGGTTCCCCGTCTTCCCGTTCATCCTCAGGACAAATTGCAAGCTGTACGGAACCGGAGGTTTTAAGGTGCTGATGCTCCAAGTAGGGAGATTGCTAGTAAAGCGGCTGGAATGGCGAACCCGGGCACAAGGAGATGAGAAATGAGGTGCGTTTTAGAAACCTTTCCCCATCACACGGTGTACCATCTTCTGGGTTTCTCATGCATGTTTTCGATGTAGGAAGATGCCATTGAACCTGGAGATTTGGGACCCATGCGATGGGTACCACACAGTATTACTTTAAAGGGTCTGCGTTTGCTCACCCAACCTCACCAAACCTCTCAGCCCCAAGAGTGTCCACCCTTATATCTCATCCAGCTGTGGGTCTAGATATGGTCAATCCAGGTTGCATCACAGCCCCTGAACTCATTGTGTAAGAATTTCTATCTCTTTCACTGTCATTGTTTCATGGGTTTTTCAAAGTAATTTATTTTCATAATGGGGTTTAGCTGCTTTTCACGGCTGTGTTTATGCCGCTTTACACCCACTTGCCACACTAACCGAGAGATATCAATACATAGGTTTTAAGATTATTACTAGTCAGATATATTCTTGTGCGGTGAATAGGGCGTGTTGAGTCCAGTTCTCTGAGCAAGGAGTAGGTCTTGTCTACTACATATTGGGTTTATGGAACGGTATCTGAGCTAATTTGATACCCTTGTTTTATGTATCACCCCACCTCCCCTTTCCCGTTAAGCAGCCATAGTCTGTTTTCTGCATGTGTGACTCTGTTCTGTTTTGTAATTCAGTTCAAGTGTAACGGTTTTTACATTCCCTCTAAAAGTGATACCTTATGAGAAGTGTCCTTTTCTGTGTGACTTATTTCACTTAGAATCGTCGTACCTAAATTCACTCATCATGCTGCTACTAACCTTATGACATTGATTTCATGGCTGAGTGATATTCCATTGTACATAAGGACCACAACTTCTTTATCCATTTTTCTCTTTCCTGGGATATTGAAGGTGGAATGAAGTGGAGGTCCTTGTCAACAGAGCAGCCATCAACTTTGTGGTGCTTGTGTCTTGCTGATTTTTAATTTTCCCAATTTATACCCCCATGAGTGGAAGTGCCCTATGCTCTCTAAGGTGTTTTTTTCAGATGTTTCAGGACACACCGTACACTTCTCCAGAGTGGCTGTTGGCAATTTACATCCCGCCCATCAGTGTAGCAAGGCTCCCATTTCTCCATGGCCTGTCCTTCATTTCTGGTTTTGACACTTTTTTCAGCATGGCCCTTTTGACCGATGGGAAGTGAGACTTCTCTGTTGCGCTGATTTGCCTTTCCAGGTTGCTTGGTTGGCCAAAAAGGGCGTATGCGTTTTTTCCTGAATATATTCAGGAAAAAACGCATACGCTCTTTTTGGCCAAGGGCATCATTGTCAACGTTTTGCCGCTTTTCATGTGCTTTAAAGGCGATTCGTATCTACCTCCTGAAATCTGTTTCGTGCAATTCTGCCTTGATTTCAAATCCTCTTCTTTGCCTTCCCTCAATATATTTGTGGACGAGAGTTATCATTTATAACTCTGCAGGTTTGTGAATTGCAGTGTCCTGAACCTCCATTTTACAACTCGCATTTTTGGGAGCTGGCCGCAAAAGCGCAGGATGGCTTCAGGCCCTGTTCTTGTTCCGGGGGGCAGGCTGAGCCTGTGGTTAATTCTTCTTCCTGATGGGAAAATAGAGTGACCTGTGCCTGTCCTGACACCAAGAGCTAGTCTCTCGTTGGTTCCCCGTCTTCCCGTTCATCCTCAGGACAAATTGCAAGCTGTACGGAACCGGAGGTTTTAAGGTGCTGATGCTCCAAGTAGGGAGATTGCTAGTAAAGCGGCTGGAATGGCGAACCCGGGCACAAGGAGATGAGAAATGAGGTGCGTTTTAGAAACCTTTCCCCATCACACGGTGTACCATCTTCTGGGTTTCTCATGCATGTTTTCGATGTAGGAAGATGCCATTGAACCTGGAGATTTGGGACCCATGCGATGGGTTCCACACAGTATTACTTTAAAGGGTCTGCGTTTGCTCACCCAACCTCACCAAACCTCTCAGCCCCAAGAGTGTCCACCCTTATGTCTCATCCAGCTGTGGGTCTAGATATGGTCAATCCAGGTTGCATCACAGCCCCTGAACTCATTGTGTAAGAATTTCTCTCTCTTTCACTGTCTTTGTTTCATGGGTGTTTCAAAGTAATTTATTTTGATAATGGGGTTTAGCTGCTTTTCACTGCTGTGTTTATGCCGCTTTACACCCACTTGACACACTAACAGAGAGATATCAATACATAGGTTTTAAGATTATTACTAGTCAGATATATTCTTGTGCGGTGAATAGGGCGTGTTGAGTCCAGTTCTCTGAGCAAGGAGTAGGTCTTGTCTACTACATATTGGGTTTATGGAACGGTATCTGAGCTAATTTGATACCCTTGTTTTATGTATCACCCCACCTCACCTTTCCCGTTAAGCAGCCATAGTGTGTTTTCTGCATGTGTGACTCTGTTCTGTTTTGTAATTCAGTTCAAGTGTAACGGCTTTTACATTCCCTCTATAAGTGATACCTTATGAGAAGTGTCCTTTTCTGTGTGACTTATTTCACTTAGAATCGTCGTACCTAAATCCACTCATCATGCTGCTACTAGCCTTATGACATTGATTTCATGGCTGAGTGATATTCCATTGTACATAAGGACCACAGCTTCTTTATCCATTTTTCTCTTTCCTGGGATATTGAAGGTGGAATGAAGTGGAGGTCCTTGTCAACAGAGCAGCCCTAAACTTTGGGGTGCTTGTGTCTTGCTGATTTTTCATTTTCCCAATTTATACCCCCATGAGTGGAAGTGCCCTATGCTCTCTAAGCTGTGTTTTTTAGATGTTTCAGGACACACCGTACACTTCTCCAGAGTGGCTGTTGGCAATTTACATCCCGCCCATCAGTGTAGCAAGGCTCTCATTTCTCCATGGCCTGTCCTGCATTTCTGGTTTTGACACTTTTTTCAGCATGGCCCTTTTGACCGATGGGGAGCGAGACTTCTTTGTAGCGCTGATTTGCCTTTCCAGGTTGCTTGGTTGGCCAAAAAGGGCGTATGCGTTTTTTCCTGAATATATTCAGGAAAAAACGCATACGCCCTTTTTGGCCAAGGGCATCATTGTCAACGTTTTGCCGCTTTTCATGTGCTTTAAAGGTGATTCGTATCTACCTCCTGAAATCTGTTTCGTGCAATTCTGCCTTGATTTCAAATCCTCTTCTTTGCCTTCCCTCAATATATTTGTGGACGAGAGTTATCATTTATAACTCTGCAGGTTTGTGAATTGCAGTGCCCTGAACCTCCATTTTACAACTCGCTTTTTTGGGAGCTGGCCGCAAAAGTGCAGGATGGCTTCAGGCCCTGTACTTTTTCCGGGGGGCAGGCTGAGCCTGTGGTTAATTCTTCTTCCTGATGGGAAAATCGAGTGACCTGTGCCTGTCCCGACACCAAGACCTAGTCTCTCGTTGGTTCCCCGTCTTCCCGTTCATCCTCAGGACAAATTGCAACTTGTACGGAACAGGAGGTTAAAGGTGCTGATGCTCCAAGTAGGGAGATTGCTAGTAAAGCGGCTGGAATGGCGAACCCGGGCACAAGGAGATGAGAAATGAGGTGCGTTTTAGAAACCTTTCCCCATCACACGGTGTACCATCTTCTGGGTTTCTCATGCATGTTTTCGATGTAGGAAGATGCCCTTGAACCTGGAGATTTGGGACCCATGCGATGGGTACCACGCAGTATTACTTTAAAGGGTCTGCGTTTGCTCACCCAACCTCACCAAACCTCTCAGCCCCAAGAGTGTCCACCCTTATGTCTCATCCAGCTGTGGGTCTAGATATGGTCAATCCAGGTTGCATCACAGCCCCTGAACGCATTGTGTAAGAATTTCTAACTCTTTCACTTTTGTTGTTTCATGGGTTTTTCAAAGTAATTTATTTTCATAATGGGGTTTAGCTGCTTTTCACTGCTGTGTTTATGCCGCTTTACACCCACTTGACACACTAACAGAGAGATATCAATACATAGGTTTTAAGATTATTACTAGTCAGATATATTCTTGTGCGGTGAATAGGGTGTGATGAGTCCAGTTCTCTGAGCAAAGAGTAGGTCTTGTCTATTACATATTGGGTTTATGGAACGGTATCTGAGCTAATTTGAAACCCTTGTTTTATGTATCACGCCACCTCACCTTTCCCGTTAAGCAGCCATAGTGTGTTTTCTGCATGTGTGACTCTGTTCTGTTTTGTAATTCAGTTCAAGTGTAACGCTTTTTACATTCCCTCCTTAAGTGATACCTTATGAGAAGTGTCCTTTTCTGTGTGACTTATTTCACTTAGAATCGTTGTACCTAAATCCACTCATCATGCTGCTACTAGCCTTATGACATTGATTTCATGGCTGAGTGATATTCCATTGTACATAAGGACCACAACTTCTTTATCCATTTTTCTCTTTCCTGGGATATTGAAGGTGGAATGAAGTGGAGGTCCTTGTCAACAGAGCAGCCCTAAACTTTGGGGTGCTTGTGTCTTGCTGATTTTTCATTTTCCCAATTTATATCCCCATGAGTGGAAGTGCCCTATGCTCTCTAAGCTGTGTTTTTTAGATGTTTCAGGACACACCGTACACTTCTCCAGAGTGGCTGTTGGCAATTTACATCCCGCCCATCAGTGTAGCAAGGCTCCCATTTCTCCATGGCCTGTCCTGCATTTCTGGTTTTGAGACTTTTTTCAGCATGGCCCTTTTGACCGACGGGTAGCGAGTCTTCTTTGTAGCGCTGATTTGCCTTTCCAGGTTGCTTGGTTGGCCAAAAAGGGCGTATGCGTTTTTTCCTGAATATATTCAGGAAAAAACGCATACGCCCTTTTTGGCCAAGGGCATCATTGTCAACGTTTTGCCGCTTTTCATGTGCTTTAAAGGCGATTCGAATCTACCTCCTGAAATCTGTTTCCTGCAATTCTGCCTTGATTTCAAATCCTCTTCTTTGCCTTCCCTCAATATATTTGTGGACGAGAGTTATCATTTATAACTCTGCAGGTTTGTGAATTGCAGTGCCCTGAAGCTCCATTTTACAACTCGCTTTTTTGGGAGCTGGCCGCAAAAGCGCAGGATGGCATCAGGCCCTGTTCTGGTTCCGGGGGGGAGGATGAGCCTCTGGTTAATTCTTCTTCCTGATGGGAAAATAGAGTGACCTGTGCCTGTCCCAACACCAAGAGCTAGTCTCTCACTGGTTCCCCGTCTACCCGTTCATCCTCAGGACAAATTGCAACCTGTACGGAACAGGAGGTTAAAGGTGCTGATGCTCCAAGTAGGGAGATTGTTAGTAAAGCAGCTGGAATGGCGAACCCGGGCACAAGGAGAAGAGAAATGAGGTGCGTTTTAGAAACCTTTCCCCATCACATGGTGTACCATCTTTTTGTTTTCTCATGCATGTTTTCGATGTAGGAAGATGCCCTTGAACCTGGAGATTTGGGACCCATGCGATGGGTACCACGCAGTATTACTTTAAAGGGTCTGCGTTTGCTCACCCAACCTCACCAAACCTCTCAGCCCCAAGAGTGTCCACCCTTATGTCTCATCCAGCTGTGGGTCTAGATATGGTCAATCCAGGTTGCATCACAGCCCCTGAACGCATTGTGTAAGAATTTCTCTCTCTTTCACTGTCTTTGTTTCATGGGTTTTTCAAAGTAATTTATTTTGATAATGGGGTTTAGCTGCTTTTCACTGCTGTGTTTATGCCGCTTTACACCCACTTGACACACTAACAGAGAGATATCAATACATAGGTTTTAAGATTATTACTAGTCAGATATATTCTTGTGCGGTGAATAGGGTGTGTTGAGTCCAGTTCTCTGAGCAAAGAGTAGGTCTTGTCTATTACATATTGGGTTTATGGAACGGTATCTGAGCTAATTTGAAACCCTTGTTTTATGTATCACCCCACCTCACCTTTCCCGTTAAGCAGCCATAGTGTGTTTTCTGCATGTGTGACTCTGTTCTGTTTTGTAATTCAGTTCAAGTGTAACGGCTTTTACATTCCCTCTATAAGTGATACCTTATGAGAAGTGTCCTTTTCTGTGTGACTTATTTCACTTAGAATCGTCGTACCTAAATCCACTCATCATGCTGCTACTAGCCTTATGACATTGATTTCATGGCTGAGTGATATTCCATTGTACATAAGGACCACAGCTTCTTTATCCATTTTTCTCTTTCCTGGGATATTGAAGGTGGAATGAAGTGGAGGTCGTTGTCAACAGAGCAGCCCTAAACTTTGGGTGCTTGTGTCTTGCTGATTTTTCATTTTCCCAATTTATACCCCCATGAGTGGAAGTGCCCTATGCTCTCTAAGCTGTGTTTTTTAGATGTTTCAGGACACACCGTACACTTCTCCAGAGTGGCTGTTGGCAATTTACATCCCGCCCATCAGTGTAGCAAGGCTCCCATTTCTCCATGGCCTGTCCTGCATTTCTGGTTTTGAGACTTTTTTCAGCATGGCCCTTTTGACCAATGGGTAGCAAGTCTTCTTTGTAGCGCTGATTTGCCTTTCCAGGTTGCTTGGTTGGCCAAAAAGGGCGTATGCGTTTTTTCCTGAATATATTCAGGAAAAAACGCATACGCCCTTTTTGGCCAAGGGCATCATTGTCAACGTTTTGCCGCTTTTCATGTGCTTTAAAGGCGATTCGAATCTACCTCCTGAAATCTGTTTCCTGCAAATCTGCCTTGATTTCAAATCCTCTTCTTTGCCTTCCCTCAATATATTTGTGGACGAGAGTTATCATTTATAACTCTGCAGGTTTGTGAATTGCAGTGCCCTGAAGCTCCATTTTACAACTCGCTTTTTTGGGAGCTGGCCGCAAAAGCGCAGGATGGCTTCAGGCCCTGTTCTGGTTCCGGGGGGGAGGAGGAGCCTCTGGTTAATTCTTCTTCCTGATGGGAAAATAGAGTGACCTCTGCCTGTCCCAACACCAAGAGCTAGTCTCTCACTGGTTCCCCGTCTACCCGTTCATCCTCAGGACAAATTGCAACCTGTACGGAACAGGAGGTTAAAGGTGCTGATGCTCCAAGTAGGGAGATTGTTAGTAAAGCGGCTGGAATGGCGAACCCGGGCACAAGGAGAAGAGAAATGAGGTGCGTTTTAGAAACCTTTCCCCATCACATGGTGTACCATCTTTTTGTTTTCTCATGCATGTTTTCGATGTAGGAAGATGCCCTTGAACCTGGAGATTTGGGACCCATGCGATGGGTACCACGCAGTATTACTTTAAAGGGTCTGCGTTTGCTCACCCAACCTCACCAAACCTCTCAGCCCCAAGAGTGTCCACCCTTATGTCTCATCCAGCTGTGGGTCTAGATATGGTCAATCCAGGTTGCATCACAGCCCCTGAACGCATTGTGTAAGAATTTCTCTCTCTTTCACTGTCTTTGTTTCATGGGTGTTTCAAAGTAATTTATTTTGATAATGGGGTTTAGCTGCTTTTCACTGCTGTGTTTATGCCGCTTTACACCCACTTGACACACTAACAGAGAGATATCAATACATAGGTTTTAAGATTATTACTAGTCAGATATATTCTTGTGCGGTGAATAGGGCGTGTTGAGTCCAGTTCTCTGAGCAAGGAGTAGGTCTTGTCTATTACATATTGGGTTTATGGAACGGTATCTGAGCTAATTTGAAACCCTTGTTTTATGTATCACCCCACCTCACCTTTCCCGTTAAGCAGCCATAGTGTGTTTTCTGCATGTGTGACTCTGTTCTGTTTTGTAATTCAGTTCAAGTGTAACGGCTTTTACATTCCCTCTATAAGTGATACCTTATGAGAAGTGTCCTTTTCTGTGTGACTTATTTCACTTAGAATCGTCGTACCTAAATCCACTCATCATGCTGCTACTAGCCTTATGACATTGATTTCATGGCTGAGTGATATTCCATTGTACATAAGGACCACAGCTTCTTTATCCATTTTTCTCTTTCCTGGGATATTGAAGGTGGAATGAAGTGGAGGTCCTTGTCAACAGAGCAGCCCTAAACTTTGGGGTGCTTGTGTCTTGCTGATTTTTCATTTTCCCAATTTATACCCCCATGAGTGGAAGTGCCCTATGCTCTCTAAGCTGTGTTTTTTAGATGTTTCAGGACACACCGTACACTTCTCCAGAGTGGCTGTTGGCAATTTACATCCCGCCCATCAGTGTAGCAAGGCTCCCATTTCTCCATGGCCTGTCCTGCATTTCTGATTTTGAGACTTTTTTCAGCATGGCCCTTTTGACCAATGGGTAGCAAGTCTTCTTTGTAGCGCTGATTTGCCTTTCCAGGTTGCTTGGTTGGCCAAAAAGGGCGTATGCGTTTTTTCCTGAATATATTCAGGAAAAAACGCATACGCCCTTTTTGGCCAAGGGCATCATTGTCAACGTTTTGCCGCTTTTCATGTGCTTTAAAGGCGATTCGAATCTACCTCCTGAAATCTGTTTCCTGCAAATCTGCCTTGATTTCAAATCCTCTTCTTTGCCTTCCCTCAATATATTTGTGGACGAGAGTTATCATTTATAACTCTGCAGGTTTGTGAATTGCAGTGCCCTGAAGCTCCATTTTACAACTCGCCTTTTTGGGAGCTGGCCGCAAAAGCGCAGGATGGCTTCAGGCCCTGTTCTGGTTCCGGGGGGGAGGAGGAACCTCTGGTTAATTCTTCTTCCTGATGGGAAAATAGAGTGACCTGTGCCTGTCCCAACACCAAGAGCTAGTCTCTCACTGGTTCCCCGTCTACCCGTTCATCCTCAGGACAAATTGCAACCTGTACGGAACAGGAGGTTAAAGGTGCTGATGCTCCAAGTAGGGAGATTGTTAGTAAAGCGGCTGGAATGGCGAACCCGGGCACAAGGAGAAGAGAAATGAGGTGCGTTTTAGAAACCTTTCCCCATCACATGGTGTACCATCTTTTTGTTTTCTCATGCATGTTTTCGATGTAGGAAGATGCCCTTGAACCTGGAGATTTGGGACCCATGCGATGGGTACCACGCAGTATTACTTTAAAGGGTCTGCGTTTGCTCACCCAACCTCACCAAACCTCTCAGCCCCAAGAGTGTCCACCCTTATGTCTCATCCAGCTGTGGGTCTAGATATGGTCAATCCAGGTTGCATCACAGCCCCTGAACGCATTGTGTAAGAATTTCTCTCTCTTTCACTGTCTTTGTTTCATGGGTGTTTCAAAGTAATTTATTTTGATAATGGGGTTTAGCTGCTTTTCACTGCTGTGTTTATGCCGCTTTACACCCACTTGACACACTAACAGAGAGATATCAATACATAGGTTTTAAGATTATTACTAGTCAGATATATTCTTGTGCGGTGAATAGGGCGTGCTGAGTCCAGTTCTCTGAGCAAGGAGTAGGTCTTGTCTATTACATATTGGGTTTATGGAACGGTATCTGAGCTAATTTGAAACCCTTGTTTTATGTATCACCCCACCTCACCTTTCCCGTTAAGCAGCCATAGTGTGTTTTCTGCATGTGTGACTCTGTTCTGTTTTGTAATTCAGTTCAAGTGTAACGCTTTTTACATTCCCTCTATAAGTGATACCTTATGAGAAGTGTCCTTTTCTGTGTGACTTATTTCACTTAGAATCGTCGTACCTAAATCCACTCATCATGCTGCTACTAGCCTTATGACATTGATTTCATGGCTGAGTGATATTCCATTGTACATAAGGACCACAACTTCTTTATCCATTTTTCTCTTTCCTGGGATATTGAAGGTGGAATGAAGTGGAGATCCTTGTCAACAGAGCAGCCCTAAACTTTGGGGTGCTTGTGTCTTGCTGATTTTTCATTTTCCCAATTTATACCCCCATGAGTGGAAGTGCCCTATGCTCTCTAAGCTGTGTTTTTTAGATGTTTCTGGACACACCGTACACTTCTCCAGAGTGGCTGTTGGCAATTTACATCCCGCCCATCAGTGTAGCAAGGCTCCCATTTCTCCATGGCCTGTCCTGCATTTCTGGTTTTGAGACTTTTTTCAGCATGGCCCTTTTGACCGACGGGTAGCGAGTCTTCTTTGTAGCGCTGATTTGCCTTTCCAGGTTGCTTGGTTGGCCAAAAAGGGCGTATGCGTTTTTTCCTGAATATATTCAGGAAAAAACGCATACGCCCTTTGTGTCCAAGGGCATCATTGTCAACGTTTTGCCACTTTTCATGTGCTTTAAAGGCGATTCGAATCTACCTCCTGAAATCTGTTTCCTGCAATTCTGCCTTGATTTCAAATCCTCTTCTTTGCCTTCCCTCAATATATTTGTGGACGAGAGTTATCATTTATAACTCTGCAGGTTTGTGAATTGCAGTGCCCTGAAGCTCCATTTTACAACTCGCTTTTTTGGGAGCTGGCCGCAAAAGCGCAGGATGGCTTCAGGCCCTGTTCTGGTTCCGGGGGGGAGGAGGAGCCTCTGGTTAATTCTTCTTCCTGATGGGAAAATAGAGTGACCTGTGCCTGTCCCAACACCAAGAGCTAGTCTCTCACTGGTTCCCCGTCTACCCGTTCATCCTCAGGACAAATTGCAACCTGTACGGAACAGGAGGTTAAAGGTGCTGATGCTCCAAGTAGGGAGATTGTTAGTAAAGCGGCTGGAATGGCGAACCCGGGCACAAGGAGAAGAGAAATGAGGTGCGTTTTAGAAACCTTTCCCCATCACATGGTGTACCATCTTTTTGTTTTCTCATGCATGTTTTCGATGTAGGAAGATGCCCTTGAACCTGGAGATTTGGGACCCATGCGATGGGTACCACGCAGTATTACTTTAAAGGGTCTGCGTTTGCTCACCCAACCTCACCAAACCTCTCAGCCCCAAGAGTGTCCACCCTTATGTCTCATCCAGCTGTGGGTCTAGATATGGTCAATCCAGGTTGCATCACAGCCCCTGAACGCATTGTGTAAGAATTTCTCTCTCTTTCACTGTCTTTGTTTCATGGGTGTTTCAAAGTAATTTATTTTGATAATGGGGTTTAGCTGCTTTTCACTGCTGTGTTTATGCCGCTTTACACCCACTTGACACACTAACAGAGAGATATCAATACATAGGTTTTAAGATTATTACTAGTCAGATATATTCTTGTGCGGTGAATAGGGCGTGTTGAGTCCAGTTCTCTGAGCAAGGAGTAGGTCTTGTCTATTACATATTGGGTTTATGGAACGGTATCTGAGCTAATTTGAAACCCTTGTTTTATGTATCACCCCACCTCACCTTTCCCGTTAAGCAGCCATAGTGTGTTTTCTGCATGTGTGACTCTGTTCTGTTTTGTAATTCAGTTCAAGTGTAACGCTTTTTACATTCCCTCTATAAGTGATACCTTATGAGAAGTGTCCTTTTCTGTGTGACTTATTTCACTTAGAATCGTCGTACCTAAATCCACTCATCATGCTGCTACTAGCCTTATGACATTGATTTCATGGCTGAGTGATATTCCATTGTACATAAGGACCACAACTTCTTTATCCATTTTTCTCTTTCCTGGGATATTGAAGGTGGAATGAAGTGGAGGTCCTTGTCAACAGAGCAGCCCTAAACTTTGGGGTGCTTGTGTCTTGCTGATTTTTCATTTTCCCAATTTATACCCCCATGAGTGGAAGTGCCCTATGCTCTCTAAGCTGTGTTTTTTAGATGTTTCTGGACACACCGTACACTTCTCCAGAGTGGCTGTTGGCAATTTACATCCCGCCCATCAGTGTAGCAAGGCTCCCATTTCTCCATGGCCTGTCCTGCATTTCTGGTTTTGAGACTTTTTTCAGCATGGCCCTTTTGACCGACGGGTAGCGAGTCTTCTTTGTAGCGCTGATTTGCCTTTCCAGGTTGCTTGGTTGGCCAAAAAGGGCGTATGCGTTTTTTCCTGAATATATTCAGGAAAAAACGCATACGCCCTTTGTGTCCAAGGGCATCATTGTCAACGTTTTGCCACTTTTCATGTGCTTTAAAGGCGATTCGAATCTACCTCCTGAAATCTGTTTCCTGCAATTCTGCCTTGATTTCAAATCCTCTTCTTTGCCTTCCCTCAATATATTTGTGGACGAGAGTTATCATTTATAACTCTGCAGGTTTGTGAATTGCAGTGCCCTGAAGCTCCATTTTACAACTCGCTTTTTTGGGAGCTGGCCGCAAAAGCGCAGGATGGCTTCAGGCCCTGTTCTGGTTCCGGGGGGGAGGAGGAGCCTCTGGTTAATTCTTCTTCCTGATGGGAAAATAGAGTGACCTGTGCCTGTCCCAACACCAAGAGCTAGTCTCTCACTGGTTCCCCGTCTACCCGTTCATCCTCAGGACAAATTGCAACCTGTACGGAACAGGAGGTTAAAGGTGCTGATGCTCCAAGTAGGGAGATTGTTAGTAAAGCGGCTGGAATGGCGAACCCGGGCACAAGGAGAAGAGAAATGAGGTGCGTTTTAGAAACCTTTCCCCATCACATGGTGTACCATCTTTTTGTTTTCTCATGCATGTTTTCGATGTAGGAAGATGCCCTTGAACCTGGAGATTTGGGACCCATGCGATGGGTACCACGCAGTATTACTTTAAAGGGTCTGCGTTTGCTCACCCAACCTCACCAAACCTCTCAGCCCCAAGAGTGTCCACCCTTATGTCTCATCCAGCTGTGGGTCTAGATATGGTCAATCCAGGTTGCATCACAGCCCCTGAACGCATTGTGTAAGAATTTCTCTCTCTTTCACTGTCTTTGTTTCATGGGTGTTTCAAAGTAATTTATTTTGATAATGGGGTTTAGCTGCTTTTCACTGCTGTGTTTATGCCGCTTTACACCCACTTGACACACTAACAGAGAGATATCAATACATAGGTTTTAAGATTATTACTAGTCAGATATATTCTTGTGCGGTGAATAGGGCGTGTTGAGTCCAGTTCTCTGAGCAAGGAGTAGGTCTTGTCTATTACATATTGGGTTTATGGAACGGTATCTGAGCTAATTTGAAACCCTTGTTTTATGTATCACCCCACCTCACCTTTCCCGTTAAGCAGCCATAGTGTGTTTTCTGCATGTGTGACTCTGTTCTGTTTTGTAATTCAGTTCAAGTGTAACGCTTTTTACATTCCCTCTATAAGTGATACCTTATGAGAAGTGTCCTTTTCTGTGTGACTTATTTCACTTAGAATCGTCGTACCTAAATCCACTCATCATGCTGCTACTAGCCTTATGACATTGATTTCATGGCTGAGTGATATTCCATTGTACATAAGGACCACAACTTCTTTATCCATTTTTCTCTTTCCTGGGATATTGAAGGTGGAATGAAGTGGAGGTCCTTGTCAACAGAGCAGCCCTAAACTTTGGGGTGCTTGTGTCTTGCTGATTTTTCATTTTCCCAATTTATACCCCCATGAGTGGAAGTGCCCTATGCTCTCTAAGCTGTGTTTTTTAGATGTTTCTGGACACACCGTACACTTCTCCAGAGTGGCTGTTGGCAGTTTACATCCCGCCCATCAGTGTAGCAAGGCTCCCATTTCTCCATGGCCTGTCCTGCATTTCTGGTTTTGAGACTTTTTTCAGCATGGCCCTGTTGACCGACGGGTAGCGAGTCTTCTTTGTAGCGCTGATTTGCCTTTCCAGGTTGCTTGGTTGGCCAAAAAGGGCGTATGCGTTTTTTCCTGAATATATTCAGGAAAAAACGCATACGCCCTTTGTGTCCAAGGGCATCATTGTCAACGTTTTGCCACTTTTCATGTGCTTTAAAGGCGATTCGAATCTACCTCCTGAAATCTGTTTCCTGCAATTCTGCCTTGATTTCAAATCCTCTTCTTTGCCTTCCCTCAATATATTTGTGGACGAGAGTTATCATTTATAACTCTGCAGGTTTGTGAATTGCAGTGCCCTGAAGCTCCATTTTACAACTCGCTTTTTTGGGAGCTGGCCGCAAAAGCGCAGGATGGCTTCAGGCCCTGTTCTGGTTCCGGGGGGGAGGAGGAGCCTCTGGTTAATTCTTCTTCCTGATGGGAAAATAGAGTGACCTGTGCCTGTCCCAACACCAAGAGCTAGTCTCTCACTGGTTCCCCGTCTACCCGTTCATCCTCAGGACAAATTGCAACCTGTATGGAACAGGAGGTTAAAGGTGCTGATGCTCCAAGTAGGGAGATTGTTAGTAAAGCGGCTGGAATGGCGAACCCGGGCACAAGGAGAAGAGAAATGAGGTGCGTTTTAGAAACCTTTCCCCATCACATGGTGTACCATCTTTTTGTTTTCTCATGCATGTTTTCGATGTAGGAAGATGCCCTTGAACCTGGAGATTTGGGACCCATGCGATGGGTACCATGCAGTATTACTTTAAAGGGTCTGCGTTTGCTCACCCAACCTCACCAAACCTCTCAGCCCCAAGAGTGTCCACCCTTATGTCTCATCCAGCTGTGGGTCTAGATATGGTCAATCCAGGTTGCATCACAGCCCCTGAACGCATTGTGTAAGAATTTCTCTCTCTTTCACTGTCTTTGTTTCATGGGTGTTTCAAAGTAATTTATTTTGATAATGGGGTTTAGCTGCTTTTCACTGCTGTGTTTATGCCGCTTTACACCCACTTGACACACTAACAGAGAGATATCAATACATAGGTTTTAAGATTATTACTAGTCAGATATATTCTTGTGCGGTGAATAGGGTGTGTTGAGGCCAGTTCTCTGAGCAAAGAGTAGGTCTTGTCTATTACATATTGGGTTTATGGAACGGTATCTGAGCTAATTTGAAACCCTTGTTTTATGTATCACGCCACCTCACCTTTCCCGTTAAGCAGCCATAGTGTGTTTTCTGCATGTGTGACTCTGTTCTGTTTTGTAATTCAGTTCAATTGTAACGCTTTTTACATTCCCTCCTTAAGTGATACCTTATGAGAAGTGTCCTTTTCTGTGTGACTTATTTCACTTAGAATCGTCGTACCTAAATCCACTCATCATGCTGCTACTAGCCTTATGACATTGATTTCATGGCTGAGTGATATTCCATTGTACATAAGGACCACAACTTCTTTATCCATTTTTCTCTTTCCTGGGATATTGAAGGTGGAATGAAGTGGAGGTCCTTGTCAACAGAGCAGCCCTAAACTTTGGGGTGCTTGTGTGTTGCTGATTATTCATTTTCCCAATTTATACCCCCATGAGTGGAAGTGCCCTATGCTCTCTAAGCTGTGTTTTTTAGATGTTTCAGGACACACCGTACACTTCTCCAGAGTGGCTGTTGGCAATTTACATCCCGCCCATCAGTGTAGCAAGGCTCCCATTTATCCATGGCCTGTCCTGCATTTCTGGTTTTGACACGTTTTTCAGCATGGCCCTTTTGACCGACGGGTAGCGAGTCTTCTTTGTAGCGCTGATTTGCCTTTCCAGGTTGCTTGGTTGGCCAAAAAGGGCGTATGCGTTTTTTCCTGAATATATTCAGGAAAAAACGCATACGCCCTTTTTGGCCAAGGGCATCATTGTCAACGTTTTGCCGCTTTTCATGTGCTTTAAAGGCGATTCGAATCTACCTCCTGAAATCTGTTTCGTGCAATTCTGCCTTGATTTCAAATCCACTTCTTTGCCTTCCCTCAATATATTTGTGGACGAGAGTTATCATTTATAACTCTGCAGGTTTGTGAATTGCAGTGCCCTGAAGCTCCATTTTACAACTCGCTTTTTTGGGAGCTGGCCGCAAAAGCGCAGGATGGCTTCAGGCCCTGTTCTGGTTCCGGGGGGGAGGAGGAGCCTCTGGTTAATTCTTCTTCCTGATGGGAAAATAGAGTGACCTCTGCCTGTCCCAACACCAAGAGCTAGTCTCTCACTGGTTCCCCGTCTACCCGTTCATCCTCAGGACAAATTGCAACCTGTACGGAACAGGAGGTTAAAGGTGCTGATGCTCCAAGTAGGGAGATTGTTAGTAAAGCGGCTGGAATGGCGAACCCGGGCACAAGGAGAAGAGAAATGAGGTGCGTTTTAGAAACCTTTCCCCATCACATGGTGTACCATCTTTTTGTTTTCTCATGCATGTTTTCGATGTAGGAAGATGCCCTTGAACCTGGAGATTTGGGACCCATGCGATGGGTACCACGCAGTATTACTTTAAAGGGTCTGCGTTTGCTCACCCAACCTCACCAAACCTCTCAGCCCCAAGAGTGTCCACCCTTATGTCTCATCCAGCTGTGGGTCTAGATATGGTCAATCCAGGTTGCATCACAGCCCCTGAACGCATTGTGTAAGAATTTCTCTCTCTTTCACTGTCTTTGTTTCATGGGTGTTTCAAAGTAATTTATTTTGATAATGGGGTTTAGCTGCTTTTCACTGCTGTGTTTATGCCGCTTTACACCCACTTGACACACTAACAGAGAGATATCAATACATAGGTTTTAAGATTATTACTAGTCAGATATATTCTTGTGCGGTGAATAGGGCGTGTTGAGTCCAGTTCTCTGAGCAAGGAGTAGGTCTTGTCTATTACATATTGGGTTTATGGAACGGTATCTGAGCTAATTTGAAACCCTTGTTTTATGTATCACCCCACCTCACCTTTCCCGTTAAGCAGCCATAGTGTGTTTTCTGCATGTGTGACTCTGTTCTGTTTTGTAATTCAGTTCAAGTGTAACGCTTTTTACATTCCCTCTATAAGTGATACCTTATGAGAAGTGTCCTTTTCTGTGTGACTTATTTCACTTAGAATCGTCGTACCTAAATCCACTCATCATGCTGCTACTAGCCTTATGACATTGATTTCATGGCTGAGTGATATTCCATTGTACATAAGGACCACAACTTCTTTATCCATTTTTCTCTTTCCTGGGATATTGAAGGTGGAATGAAGTGGAGGTCCTTGTCAACAGAGCAGCCCTAAACTTTGGGGTGCTTGTGTCTTGGTGATTTTTCATTTTCCCAATTTATACCCCCATGACTGGAAGTGCCCTATGCTCTCTAAGCTGTGTTTTTTAGATGTTTCTGGACACACCGTACACTTCTCCAGAGTGGCTGTTGGCAATTTACATCCCGCCCATCAGTGTAGCAAGGCTCCCATTTCTCCATGGCCTGTCCTGCATTTCTGGTTTTGAGACTTTTTTCAGCATGGCCCTTTTGACCGACGGGTAGCGAGTCTTATTTGTAGCGCTGATTTGCCTTTCCAGGTTGCTTGGTTGGCCAAAAAGGGCGTATGCGTTTTTTCCTGAATATATTCAGGAAAAAACGCATACGCCCTTTTTGGCCAAGGGCATCATTGTCAACGTTTTGCCGCTTTTCATGTGCTTTAAAGGCGATTCGAATCTACCTCCTGAAATCTGTTTCCTGCAATTCTGCCTTGATTTCAAATCCACTTCTTTGCCTTCCCTCAATATATTTGTGGACGAGAATTATCATTTATAACTCTGCAGGTTTGTGAATTGCAGTGCCCTGAAGCTCCATTTTACAACTGGCTTTTTTGGGAGCTGGCCGCAAAAGCGCAGGATGGCTTCAGGCCCTGTTCTGGTTCCGGGGGGGAGGAGGAGCCTCTGGTTAATTCTTCTTCCTGATGGGAAAATAGAGTGACCTGTGCCTGTCCCAACACCAAGAGCTAGTCTCTCACTGGTTCCCCGTCTACCCGTTCATCCTCAGGACAAATTGCAACCTGTATGGAACAGGAGGTTAAAGGTGCTGATGCTCCAAGTAGGGAGATTGTTAGTAAAGCGGCTGGAATGGCGAACCCGGGCACAAGGAGAAGAGAAATGAGGTGCGTTTTAGAAACCTTTCCCCATCACATGGTGTACCATCTTTTTGTTTTCTCATGCATGTTTTCGATGTAGGAAGATGCCCTTGAACCTGGAGATTTGGGACCCATGCGATGGGTACCACGCAGTATTACTTTAAAGGGTCTGCGTTTGCTCACCCAACCTCACCAAACCTCTCAGCCCCAAGAGAGTCCACCCTTATGTCTCATCCAGCTGTGGGTCTAGATATGGTCAATCCAGGTTGCATCACAGCCCCTGAACGCATTGTGTAAGAATTTCTCTCTCTTTCACTGTCTTTGTTTCATGGGTTTTTCAAAGTAATTTATTTTGATAATGGGGTTTAGCTGCTTTTCACTGCTGTGTTTATGCCGCTTTACACCCACTTGACACACTAACAGAGAGATATCAATACATAGGTTTTAAGATTATTACTAGTCAGATATATTCTTGTGCGGTGAATAGGGTGTGTTGAGGCCAGTTCTCTGAGCAAAGAGTAGGTCTTGTCTATTACATATTGGGTTTATGGAACGGTATCTGAGCTAATTTGAAACCCTTGTTTTATGTATCACGCCACCTCACCTTTCCCGTTAAGCAGCCATAGTGTGTTTTCTGCATGTGTGACTCTGTTCTGTTTTGTAATTCAGTTCAAGTGTAACGCTTTTTACATTCCCTCCTTAAGTGATACCTTATGAGAAGTGTCCTTTTCTGTGTGACTTATTTCACTTAGAATCGTCGTACCTAAATCCACTCATCATGCTGCTACTAGCCTTATGACATTGATTTCATGGCTGAGTGATATTCCATTGTACATAAGGACCACAACTTCTTTATCCATTTTTCTCTTTCCTGGGATATTGAAGGTGGAATGAAGTGGAGGTCCTTGTCAACAGAGCAGCCCTAAACTTTGGGGTGCTTGTGTGTTGCTGATTTTTCATTTTCCCAATTTATACCCCCATGAGTGGAAGTGCCCTATGCTCTCTAAGCTGTGTTTTTTAGATGTTTCAGGACACACTGTACACTTCTCCAGAGTGGCTGTTGGCAATTTACATCCCGCCCATCAGTGTAGCAAGGCTCCCATTTATCCATGGCCTGTCCTGCATTTCTGGTTTTGACACGTTTTTCAGCATGGCCCTTTTGACCGACGGGTAGCGAGTCTTCTTTGTAGCGCTGATTTGCCTTTCCAGGTTGCTTGGTTGGCCAAAAAGGGCGTATGCGTTTTTTCCTGAATATATTCAGGAAAAAACGCATACGCCCTTTTTGGCCAAGGGCATCATTGTCAACGTTTTGCCGCTTTTCATGTGCTTTAAAGGCGATTCGAATCTACCTCCTGAAATCTGTTTCCTGCAATTCTGCCTTGATTTCAAATCCACTTCTTTGCCTTCCCTCAATATATTTGTGGACGAGAATTATCATTTATAACTCTGCAGGTTTGTGAATTGCAGTGCCCTGAAGCTCCATTTTACAACTGGCTTTTTTGGGAGCTGGCCGCAAAAGCGCAGGATGGCTTCAGGCCCTGTTCTGGTTCCGGGGGGGAGGAGGAGCCTCTGGTTAATTCTTCTTCCTGATGGGAAAATAGAGTGACCTGTGCCTGTCCCAACACCAAGAGCTAGTCTCTCACTGGTTCCCCGTCTACCCGTTCATCCTCAGGACAAATTGCAACCTGTATGGAACAGGAGGTTAAAGGTGCTGATGCTCCAAGTAGGGAGATTGTTAGTAAAGCGGCTGGAATGGCGAACCCGGGCACAAGGAGAAGAGAAATGAGGTGCGTTTTAGAAACCTTTCCCCATCACATGGTGTACCATCTTTTTGTTTTCTCATGCATGTTTTCGATGTAGGAAGATGCCCTTGAACCTGGAGATTTGGGACCCATGCGATGGGTACCACGCAGTATTACTTTAAAGGGTCTGCGTTTGCTCACCCAACCTCACCAAACCTCTCAGCCCCAAGAGAGTCCACCCTTATGTCTCATCCAGCTGTGGGTCTAGATATGGTCAATCCAGGTTGCATCACAGCCCCTGAACGCATTGTGTAAGAATTTCTCTCTCTTTCACTGTCTTTGTTTCATGGGTTTTTCAAAGTAATTTATTTTGATAATGGGGTTTAGCTGCTTTTCACTGCTGTGTTTATGCCGCTTTACACCCACTTGACACACTAACAGAGAGATATCAATACATAGGTTTTAAGATTATTACTAGTCAGATATATTCTTGTGCGGTGAATAGGGTGTGTTGAGGCCAGTTCTCTGAGCAAAGAGTAGGTCTTGTCTATTACATATTGGGTTTATGGAACGGTATCTGAGCTAATTTGAAACCCTTGTTTTATGTATCACGCCACCTCACCTTTCCCGTTAAGCAGCCATAGTGTGTTTTCTGCATGTGTGACTCTGTTCTGTTTTGTAATTCAGTTCAAGTGTAACGCTTTTTACATTCCCTCCTTAAGTGATACCTTATGAGAAGTGTCCTTTTCTGTGTGACTTATTTCACTTAGAATCGTCGTACCTAAATCCACTCATCATGCTGCTACTAGCCTTATGACATTGATTTCATGGCTGAGTGATATTCCATTGTACATAAGGACCACAACTTCTTTATCCATTTTTCTCTTTCCTGGGATATTGAAGGTGGAATGAAGTGGAGGTCCTTGTCAACAGAGCAGCCCTAAACTTTGGGGTGCTTGTGTGTTGCTGATTTTTCATTTTCCCAATTTATACCCCCATGAGTGGAAGTGCCCTATGCTCTCTAAGCTGTGTTTTTTAGATGTTTCAGGACACACTGTACACTTCTCCAGAGGGGCTGTTGGCAATTTACATCCCGCCCATCAGTGTAGCAAGGCTCCCATTTATCCATGGCCTGTCCTGCATTTCTGGTTTTGACACGTTTTTCAGCATGGCCCTTTTGACCGACGGGTAGCGAGTCTTCTTTGTAGCGCTGATTTGCCTTTCCAGGTTGCTTGGTTGGCCAAAAAGGGCGTATGCGTTTTTTCCTGAATATATTCAGGAAAAAACGCATACGCCCTTTTTGGCCAAGGGCATCATTGTCAACGTTTTGCCGCTTTTCATGTGCTTTAAAGGCGATTCGAATCTACCTCCTGAAATCTGTTTCCTGCAATTCTGCCTTGATTTCAAATCCACTTCTTCGCCTTCCCTCAATATATTTGTGGACGAGAGTTATCATTTATAACTCTGCAGGTTTGTGAATTGCAGTGCCCTGAAGCTCCATTTTACAACTCGCTTTTTTGGGAGCTGGCCGCAAAAGCGCAGGATGGCTTCAGGCCCTGTTCTGGTTCCGGGGGGGAGGAGGAGCCTCTGGTTAATTCTTCTTCCTGATGGGAAAATAGAGTGACCTGTGCCTGTCCCAACACCAAGAGCTAGTCTCTCACTGGTTCCCCGTCTACCCGTTCATCCTCAGGACAAATTGCAACCTGTACGGAACAGGAGGTTAAAGGTGCTGATGCTCCAAGTAGGGAGATGGTTAGTAAAGCGGCTGGAATGGCGAACCCGGGCACAAGGAGAAGAGAAATGAGGTGCGTTTTAGAAACCTTTCCCCATCACATGGTGTACCATCTTTTTGTTTTCTCATGCATGTTTTCGATGTAGGAAGATGCCCTTGAACCTGGAGATTTGGGACCCATGCGATGGGTACCACGCAGTATTACTTTAAAGGGTCTGCGTTTGCTCACCCAACCTCACCAAACCTCTCAGCCCCAAGAGTGTCCACCCTTATGTCTCATCCAGCTGTGGGTCTAGATATGGTCAATCCAGGTTGTATCACAGCCCCTGAACTCATTGTGTAAAAATTTCTACCTCTTTCACTGTCGTTGTTTCATGGGTTTTTAAAAGTAGTTTATTTTTATAATGGGGTTTAGCTGCTTTTCACTGCTGGGTTTATGCCGCTTTACACCCACTTGACACACTAACAGAGAGATATCAATACATAGGTTTTACGATTATTATTAGTCAGATATATTCTTGTGCGGTGAATAGGGCGTGTTGAGTCCAGTTCTCTGAGCAAGGAGTAGGTCTTGTCTATTACATATTGGGTGTATGGAACGGTATCTGAGCTAATTTGATACCCTTGTTTTATGTATCACCCCACCTCACCTTTCCCGTTAAGCAGCCATAGTGTGTTTTCTGCATGTGTGACTCTGTTCTGTTTGGTAATTCAGTTCAAGTGTAACGGTTTTTACATTCCCTCTATCAGTGATACCTTATGAGAAGTGTCCTTTTCTGTGTGACTTATTTCACTTAGAATCGTCGTACCTAAATCCACTCATCATGCTGCTACTAGCCTTATGACATTGATTTCATGGCTGAGTGATATTCCATTGTACATAAGGATCACCACTTCTTTATCCATTTTTCTCTTTCCTGGGATATTTAAGGTGGAATGAAGTGGAGGTCCTTGTCAAGAGAGCAGCCCTAAACTTTGGGGTGCTTTTGTGTTGCTGATTTTTCATTTTGCCAATTTATATCCCCATGAGTGGAAGTGCCCTATGCTCTCTAAGCTGTGTTTTTTAGATGTTTCAGGACACACCGTACACTTCTCCAGAGTGGCTGTTGGCAATTTACATCCCGCTCATCAGTGTAGCAAGGCTCCCATTTCTCCATGGCCTGTCCTGCATTTCTGGTTTTGACACTTTTTTCAGCATGGCCCTTTTGACCGACGGGAAGCGAGACTTCTTTGTAACACTGATTTGCCTTTCCAGGTTGCTTGGTTGGCCAAAAAGGGCGTATGCGTTTTTTCCTGAATATATTCAGGAAAAAACGCATATGCCCTTTTTGGCCAAGGGCATCATTGTCAACGTTTTGCCGCTTTTCGTGTGCTTTAAAGCGATTCGAATCTACCTCCTGAAATCTGTTTCCTGCAATTCTGCCTTGATTTCAAATCCTCTTCTTTGCCTTCCCTCAATATATTTGTGGACGAGAGTTATCATTTATAACTCTGCAGGTTTGTGAATTGCAGTGCCCTGAAGCTCCATTGTGCAACTCGCTTTTTAGGGAGCTGGCCGCAAAAGCGCAGGATGGCTTCAGGCCCTGTTCTAGTTCCGCAGGGCAGGCTGAGCCTGTGGTTAATTCTTCTTCCTGATGGGAAAATAGAGTGACCTGTGCCTGTCCCAACACCAAGAGCTAGTCTCTCATTGGTTCCCCGTCTTCCCGTTCATCCTCCGGACAAATTGCATCCTGTACGGCAGAGGAGTTTAAAGGTGCTGATGCTCCAAGTAGGGAGATTGCTAGTAAAGTGGCTGCAATCGCAAACCCGAGCACAAGGAGATGAGAAATGAGGTGCGTTTTAGAAACCTTTCCCCATCACACGGTGTACCATCTTCTGGGTTTCTCATGCATGTTTTCGATGTAGGAAGATGCCCTTGAACCTGGAGATTTGGGACCCATGCGATGGGTACCACGCAGTATTACTTTAAAGGGTCTGCATTTGCTCACCCAACCTCACCAAATCTCTCAGCCCCAAGAGTGTCCACCCTTATGTCTCATCCAACTGTGGGTCTAGATATGGTCAATCCAGGTTGCATCACAGCCCCTGAACGAATTGTATAAGAATTTCTCTCTCTTTCACTGTCTTTGTTTCATGGGTTTTTAAAAGTAATTTATTTTTATAATGTGGTTTAGCTGCTTTTCACTGCTGTGTTTATGCCGCTTTACAGCGACTTGACACACTAACAGAGTGATATCCATACATAGGTTTTAAGATTATTACTAGTCAGATATATTCTTGTGCGGTGAATAGGGCGTGTTGAGTCCAGTTCTCTGAGCAAGGAGTAGGTCTTGTCTATTACATATTGGGTTTATGGAACGGTATCTGAGCTAGTTTGAAACCCTTGTTTTATGTATCACCCCACCTCACCTTTCCCGTTAAGCAGCCATAGTGTGTTTTCTGCATGTGTGACTTTGTTCTGTTTTGTAATTCAGTTCAAGTGTAACGGTTTTTACATTCCCTCTATAAGTGATACCTTATGAGATGTGTCTTTTTCTGTGTGACTTATTTCACTTAGAATCGTTGTACTTAAATCCACTCATCATGCTGCTACTACCCTTATGACATTGATTTCATTGCTGAGTGATATTCCATTGTACATAAGGACCACAACTTCTTTATCCATTTTTCTCTTTCCTTGGATATTTAAGGTGGAATTAAGTGGAGGTTCTTGTCAACAGAGCAGCCCTAAAGTTTTGGGTGCCTGTGTCTTGCTGATTTTTAGTTTTCCCTATTTATACGCCCATGAGTCGATGTGCCCCTTTCTCTCTAGCTGTGTTTTTTAGATATTTTAGGAAACACCATACCCTTCTCCAGAGTCATCATTGGCAATTTACACCCCACCCATCAGTGTAACAAGGCTCCCTTTACTCCCTGGCCTCTCCTGCTTTTCTTGTTTTTACACTTTTGTAGGAAGGCCATTTTGACCGATGGGAAGTCAGACTTCTTTGTAGAGCTGAATTGCATTTCCGGCTTGCTTGGTTGGCCACAAAGGGCCTATGGGTTTTTTCCTGAATTCATTCAGAAAAAAACGCATATGCTCTTTTTGGCCAAGTGCATCATTGTCGACGTTTTGATGTTTTTCATGTGCTTTAGGGGTGATTCAAATCTAACTCCTGAAATCTGTTTCCTGCAATTCTGCCTTGATTTCAAATCCTCTTCGTTGCCTTCCCTCAATATATTTGTGGACGAGAGTTATCATTTATAACTCTGCATATTTGTGAATTGCAGTGCCCCTGAGCTCCATTTTTCAACTCGCTTTTTTGGGAGCTTTCCGCAGAACTGCTCGTTTGCTTCTGGCCCTACTCTGGTTCCCGGTGGCAGGCTAAGCCTTTGCTTAATTCTTCTTCCTGACTGGAAAGTAGAGTGACATGTGCCTCTCCGAACATCTAGGGCTTGGCTCTCCTTGTTTCTCCTCCTTCCCCTTCTTCCTTTGGACAAATTCCGATTTCTGTGCAACTGGATGTTGAAGGTGCTGACATCCTCAAGTGGGGAGATTTTAAGGAAAAAGGCTGGAGGGGTGAACCCAACAACCAGGAAATTAGGCGTTTTGGTGCCTTTTCCAAAATCTTCCTGATCCAACCGTGTTCCATCTTCTGGGTGTCACAGGCATGTTTTAGCTGTAGGAAAGGTCCCGTGTATATAAGGAGAACACAAGGGATTTTTCCAAATCAGTGTCTCCCCGAACTCCAATCTGGGGAATTTTTAAGCTACTGGTACATGTGTGTTCATTAAGGGACTTGGGCCGTAGGCAGAGTCCGAACTTTAGATGATTGAAGTCTTTAGGTTCAGAAACGCTCACCATCGGCCTCCTTTAGTTTCCATTTTATCTGTAGTTGATAGATGATGTCGATATAGATATCTATTGTTTTTCAGGTTATTTCCCCTCAGGGGTCATTACAAAATATTGAGTATAGTTCCCTGTGCTATACAGTAGTTCCTTGTTGATGATATATTTTATACATAGCAGTGTGTATATGTTAATCTGAAACTGTTAATTTATCCCTCCTCCCACCTTTCCCCTTTGGTAATAAAAAATATAAGATTTTATACTTCTCAGAAATCTAGGAGCTGAAAGAGAGGTATCATTTTCAATGGAAAATCATTCCAAACAAGGTTGAAACTTCAACCAAGATTATTAGATGTACATCCTTGGAAAGAAATCACTGCATTTCTCTACTCTTGACCTGACAAATAAGACAAACCCCTCCACTGAACTTGCTTATAATAAAGTGATGGAAATATCAAATGGAAGTGTTAGAAACATCTTATTTTACACGAGCCTTATACACTGCTCTATGTTAATTACAGCTTGGCTCACACATCTGTTCATTGAAGTTACAATGTTCTCAAATTCTGTTACTGATCCTGCAGAGTGGGCCCCAACAAGGGTCTCCCTGCCCAGTGTCATTGGAGCCAACAGATCGAGACTGACTTTGGTTCAGAAGCAAAGGAAAACTTTATATTTTGATCAGAGAATGGAGAGGTGAGAGTGTGTGCTCCCCTGCGGGTTGTGGGCCGGGCTGCTGTGTAGGGATCCTGTCAGCATCAGCGGGAGGGAGGGGGCGGAGCTCTCGAGGGCCAGGTTGGCTGGAGCTCAGGCTCTATGTCGCAGAGTCTGCACGGGGCCCCACGAGCTGAGGTGTCGGCCCAGCCATTTTGCATGAGGAAATCGGGTCTGAAGTGTCGGGTGTGGGACCTCTGCATGTGGAAACCTAGGAGCAAGTGAAATTAGACAAAGCACAAAGGAAAAAATGGTTAGACTTTATTTTATTGCCCAGATTCTATTTTTATCTCCCAGGAATTTTTAATGGGCTTTGCCAGTGACAAAGCCCTCCTCTGCCTTTTGTCCCATTCCTCATTCTTGGGGCGCTGAGGGTGCAGACACGTCTTCTGTAAATGCTTCATGCTGAGTTGGGTGTCCTCATACCCGGGGGGAGGGGCAGGACTTCTCCCCAGCAGCCTCCAGGTGAGGTTGATTGTCCGCAGGCCTCCTCCCTCACTGCTCGTCTGCCTGAGCACCAGCATTGGAAGTTTTATAGATTCTAATGACCTTTAAGGGTCCAGGAAAGAGATGTGCAGAGACGCTGGGGGGGTGGGCGGTTTTACCCTGCTCCACATTGGTTCGGCCCCCTTAGGCTGATGGTTTCTGCCAGCCTAGATGCTCTGACCAGTAGTCTGTGCTTTCTTCAGTTAGGCCACTGAATTAACGTACAAACAGCACCAGGTGTCAGAGCCCTGCTTGCTCAACTCCCAGACAGTCCAGGGCCGGTGGTGATCCAGGACCATGACGGCCACTCAGTCAACGGCCTTTTGAAGTAGCCAGGAGTACAGCCGGTCTCATTGGCCGCCATCACTGCGGTGTCTGTAGGCTTTTCTATGGTGGCAGCGTTATTTACGGTTCCCCTGCCAAGTTTATTAGCTCCGCTCTGGGTGCAGTAAGTCCTGTAAGCAATAGTCTGCTCTTTTGGGGCACACTCTTGTTGTTTTCTGAGAGAAGCTCCAGGTCAAGTGATGGTCACACGAGTCGTCATGGGGGCCCATTGCCCCAGGTTGTCTCTCTGGAGGTTGGTGTTGGAGGGCCTCCTCACTCGAGGTCATTGTGCCCACGGAGCAATCCCTGCAACTTCAGGGCATGGTGGGTGGTTAGGATCACCAAGTGGCGTCCTTTTCCCTTAGGAGGGAGCTGGCCTTGCGGGCTGCTGATTTCCAGGTTTTTAGATACCCCCAGTATCCTGGTCGGATGGGGTGGCTGGCCAATGCCTGGAGGGCATTCTTGCATTGTTCCATTTCAAGTGGTCCCAGTTTTTGCACTAATACTCCAAGGGCGATTCGCCTTGGACCAGGAATGTAAAGGTCAAAGGGTTTAGCTAACTTAGGGAGGTCCAGGGCCAGGGTCTGAATTGACTGCTCTTTCCATTCTTGAAAGGCCGCTTCTGGATTCTATTCAAAAGGATCATCATCTTTTCCTTTCAGTGTTTCATATAGAGGCCCAGCTATTAGACTGTAGTTAGGGATCCAGATGCAGCAAACCCCGGTCTCCCCAGGAACCCCTAAGCTGTCTTCTAGTTTCAGGAAAGGTGAGGCTGCAAATGGCTTCTTCCCTTTCCTGGGGTGGGCTTCTCCGACCTTCTGTGCGAATGAAGCCCAGGAAGGCCACCTTAGTTTGTGATATTTGAGCCTTTTCCTTGGACACCTTCTATCTTTTATTGGCTAGGTAGTTCAGAGGCCTCCTTAGTCGGGCTGGTGATCAGAATGTCATCTGCATATTGAAGGAGGGTTCCCTTCTCCAGAGGTAGATCTTTTAGGTCTTTAGCTAACGTTTCCCCAAAGATGGTGTGGGAATTTTTGAACCCCTGGGGCAGGACGGCCCAGCAGTATTGTTTTTGTTGTAGGTTGAGTCCTGCCACTCACAGCCAAAATTTCTTGTGACTCTGGGACTAATGGAATACAGAAGAAGGCATCATTGAAGTCTAATACAGAATGCCATGTCCTGGTGGATGGTAGAATGACCAGCAGGGTGTAGGAATTAGGAACTACTAGATGTATATCCTCTGTGGCTTCACTGACTGTCCTGGCGTCCTCTACCAGGTCCCCAGCAGCCCACGGGGCTCTTGTGGTCAGGCCCCTTCCAGGATATGGAGCTCACCTGGGCAGGTACGCAGCAGCCCACGGGGCTCTCGTGGGCAGGCCCCTCCCTGGATATGGAGCTCCCGTGGACAGGTACCCCGGCAGGGCTGGGCACACAGGAACCGTGCACATAGCCCTCATTGCAGAGCACCCCCAGCACCCCTGTCACTCAGAGCTGACACAGAGCACCTCAGAGCAGAGCTTGAACTAACAAACAGCAGCTCCAACAGGTCTGTGACCCTAGGCTTCACTCTGTGCGGCCTCCCTCTGCCTGGTCTTCCAGGGGCTTCCACTGCAGCCGGGGCACCAGGCCTCTGTCTCCACCCACCACCCCTCCTCTCCCTGACTCCTGGGTTCCTCTCATTAGCAGAGGGTCTTCTTGAAGTTGTCTCCCACTCATGGACCAGATAAAATGATTCGAAAACAAGCCAGGGCTGCCGCCCCTTATCTATCCTGACTCTCGGGACCCTACACCTGTTCCTTGGATCTGGCCGGTGCAGCAAGGCCCATTTTCTGCAACTCTGAGCCCCTGAGGGGCGAGGATTGGCTGACCTGGGCAGCCTGACCCGGCCGGCCAGCCCTTCCCAGGTGTGCCTGGGTTGAGGTCAATATAAACACCCCTCCAGGCAGCAAAAGCCTCTGCAGCTGTGCCTGACGCCATATTCTCTGCCCCGTCAGCAGTCTCGGGGTTGGGCTGGTGGGAGGGAGTAGGGCCCACGGCTCTATGAGTGGCCCAGTGTGACTGGGGCTCTGCTGGACTTTCTGCAGGAGTTGCCGGGCTGCCACCTGCTAAAGAAGAGGATGTGTCACCCATACTTGCTGCTGGAATTTCTCCCCGGGCAGAGGTGAGGAAGGAAAAAAGCAGTGGGGGCCGGGACAGGAGGGGTACCTCAGGCAGGGAAATGGAAAGCTTCCAGACGAGCGCCCGGGGCCAGGACCATCCTGGCTGGCCTGCAGGCACCAAGTCGGCCTGCGTGCTGTCGCTGGTGTGACTCCAAGCCCCTTCCTCTAGTTTTTAAAGTCTTTGCACACATTCAGGTGTTTTACCTGGGAAGGGTGGGAAAAGTTCAGCAGCAGCTGGCCTGGGGCTCAGCTCACGTTTACTCAGAGACGCCTCCTCACGGTCCCCCAGCTTTGCAATGAGGACGCTCCTCGTGTGGGGGCTGCTGGCTGCATGGGAGATGATTCCCCACCTGTGACCAACTTCAGAATTGTTTACCCCTGGAGCAAGTGCCCTGATAGGGTTTTCCTCTGTATGACCAGTGGGTTCTGTTTTTTTTTTTTTCTTTTTTGGTTCAAGGTAAGTTTTATTCCTCTTTTTGTATTTATGGATATAAGCATGGAAATAATTCATTCATATAAATACGTCTATGGGAAGGGCAGAACTTTTTTTTCTGTTTTATTTTTTTAAGTATTACTTATTTTTTAATTTTTGAATTTATTTTATTCATTTTTTTATACAGCAGGCTCTTATTGGTAACCTATTTTATACATATAAGTGTATATATGTCAATCCCAGGCTCGCAATTCATCCCACCACCACCACCCTGCCACTTTCCCCCCTTGGTGTCCATACATTTGTTCTCTACATCTGTGTCTCTATTTCTGCCTTGCAAACCGGTTCATCTTTACCATTTTTCTAGGTTCCACATGTATGCGTTAATATACGATATTTGTTTTTCTCTTTCTGACTTACTTCACTCTGTATGACAGTCTCTAGATCTATCCACGTCTCTACAAATGACCCAATTTCATTCCTTTTTATGGCTGAGTAATATTCCATTTTATATATGTAGCACATCTTTTCTGTTCGTCTGTCTATGGGCATTTAGGTTGCTTCCATGACCTGGCTATTGTAAATAGTGCTGCAATGAATATTGTGGTGAATATGTCTTTTTGAATTATGGTTTTCTCTGGGTATATGGCCAGTAGTGGGATTGCTGGGTCATATGGTAATTCTATTTTTAGTTTTTTAAGGAACCTCCATACTGTTCTCCATCGTGACTGTATCAATTTACATTCCCACAAATAGTGTAAGAGGGTTCCCTTTTCTCCACACCCTCTCCAGCATTTGTTGCTTGTAGATTTTCTGATGATGCCCATTCTAACTCGTGTGAGGCGATACCTCATTGTAGTTTTGGTTTATATTTCTCTAATAATTAGTGATGTTGAGCAGCTTTTCATGTGCTTCTTGGTCATCTGTATGTCTTCTTGGGACAAATGTCTATTTACGTCATCTGCCCATTTTTGGATTGGGTTGTTTGTTTTTTTACTGTTGAGCTGCATGAGCTGTTTATATACATTGGAGATTAATCCTTTGTCCATTGATTCGTTTGCAAATATTTTCTCCCATTGTGAGGGTTGTCTTTTCGTCTTGTTTGTAGTTTCCTTTGCTTTGCAAAAGCTTTTAGGTTTCATTTGCTCCCATATGTTTATTTTTTTTTATTCCATTACTCTAGGAGGTGGATCAAAAAAGATCTTGCTGTGATTTATGTCAAAGAGTATTCTTCCTATGTTTTCCTCTAAGAGTTTTATAGTGTCCGGTCTTACATTTTGGTCTCTAATCCATTTTGAGTTTATTTTTTGTGTATGGTGTTAGGGAGTGTTCTAATTTCATTCTTTTACATGTAGCTGTCCATTTTTCCCAGCACCACTTATTGAAGAGACTGTCTTTTCTCCTTTGTATACCCTTGCCTCCTTTGTCATAGATTAGTGGGCCATAGGTGTGTAGGTTTATTTCTGGGCTTTTTTTTTTCTTTTACATCTTTATTGGAGTATAATTGCTTTACAATTGTGTGTTAGTTTCTGCTGTATAAAAAAGTGAATCAGCTGTGCGTATACATATAACACCATATCCCCTCCCTCTTGCAACTCCCTCTCACTCCCTTATCCCACCCTTTTAGGTGGTCACAAAGCACAGAGCTGATCTCCCTGTGCTATGTGGCTGCTTCCCAGTAGCTATCAATTTTACATTTGGTAGTGTATATATGTCCATACCACTCTCTCACTTTGTCCGAGCTTACCCTTCCCTCTCCCCATGTCCTCAAGTCCTTTCTCTACGTCTGTGTCCTTAATCCTTTCCTGCCCCTAGGTTCTTCATAAACTTTTTTTTGAAGATTCCATATATATGTGTTAGCATACGGTATTTGTTTTTCTCTTTCTGACTTACTTCACTCTGTAGGACAGACTCTAGATCCATCCACCTCACTAAAAGTAACTCAATTTCGTTTCTTTTTATGGCTGAATAATGTTCCATTGTATATTTGTGCCACATCTTCCTTATCCATTTATCTGTTGATGGACACTTAGGTTGCTTCCATGTCCTGGCTATTGTAAATAGAGCTACAGTGAACATTGTGGTACATGACTCTTTTTGAATTATGGTTTTCTCAGGGTAAATGTCCAGGAGTGGGTTTGCTGGGTTGTATGGTAGTTCTATTTTTAGTTTTTAAGGAACCCCCATACCGTTCTCCCTAGTGGCTATATCAATTTACATTCCCACCAACAGTGCAAGAGGGTTCCCTTTGCTCCAATAAATGCCTCTCCAGCATTTATTGTTGGTAGATTTTTTGATGATGGCCATTCTGACTGGTGTGAGGTGATACCTCACTGTAGTTTTGATTTGCATTTCTCTAATGATTAGTGATGTTCAGCATCCTTTCATGTGTTTGTTGGCAACCTGTATATCTTCTTTGGAGAAATGTCTATTTAGGTCTTCTGCCCATTTTTGGATTGGGTTGTTTGGTTTTGTGATATTGAGCTACATGAGCTGCTTTTTGGAGATTAATCCTTTGCCATTTGCTTCATTTGAAAATATTTTCTCCCATTCTGATGGTTGTCTTTTCATCTTGCTTATGTTTTCCTTTGCTGTGCAAAAGAATTTATGTTTCATTCGGTCCCATTTTTTTATTTTTGTTTTTATTTCCATTTCTCTAGGAGGTGGGTCAAAAAGGATCTTGCTGTGATTTATGTCATAGACTGTTCTGCTTATGTTTTCCTCTAAGAGTTTTATAGTGGCTGGTCTTATATTTAGGTCTCTAATCCATTTTGAGTTTATTTTTGTGTATGGTGTTAGGGTGTGTACTAATTTCATTCTTTTACATGTAACTGTCCAGTTTTCCCAGCACCACTTGCTGAAGACACTGTCTTTTCTCCATTGTATACCCTTGCCTCCTTTGTCATAGATTAGTGAACCATAGGTACGTGGGTTTATCTCTGTGCTTTCTATCCTGTTCTATTGACCTATATTTCTGTTCTTGTGTCAGTACCATATTATCTTGATTACTGTAGCTTTGCAATATAGTCTGAAGTCTGGAAGTCTGATTCCTCCAGCTCTTTTTTTTCCCCCCTCAAGACTGCTTTGGCTATCCAGGGTCTTTTGTGTCTCCCTACAAATTTTAAGATTTTTTTTTCTTGTTCTGTAGAAAATGCCAAAGGTATTTTGATCGGGATTGCATTGAATCTGTAGATTGCTTTGGGTAGTATAGTCATTTTCACAATATTGATTCTTCTAATCCGAGAACATGGTATATGTCTCCATCTGTTTATATCATCTTTGATTTCTTTCATCAGTGTCTTATAGTTTTCTGAGTACAGGTCTTTTACTTCCTTAGGTAGGTTTATTCCTAGGTATTTTATTCTTTTTGTTGCAGTGGTAATGGGATTGTTTCCTTAATTTCTCTTTCTGATCTTTCATTGTTAGTGTATAGGAATGCAAGCAATTTCTGTGCATTAATTTTGTATCCTGCAACTTTACCAAATTCATTGATTAGCTCCAGTGGTTTTCTGGTGGCATCTTTAGGATTCTCTATCTATGATATCATGTCATCTGCAAACAGTGACAATTTTACTTCTTCTTTTCCTTTTTGTATTCCTTTTATTTCTTTTTCTTCTCTGATTGCCATGGCTAGGACTTCCAAAACTATGTTGAATAGCAGTGGTGAGAGTGGACATCCTCGTCTTGTTCCTGATCTTAGAGGAAACGCTTTCAGTTTTTCACCATTGAGAATGTTGTTTTCTGTGGGTTTGTCATATATGGCCTTTATTATGTTGAGGTAGTTTCCCTCTATGCCCACACTCTGCAGAGTTTTTATCGTAAATGAGTGTTGAATTTTCTCAAAATCTTTTCCTTCATCTATTGAGATGATCATATGCTTTTATTCTACAATTTGTTAATATGGTGTATCACATTGATTTGTGTATATTGAAGAATCCTCGCATCCCTGGGATAAACCCCACTTGATCATGGTGTATGATCCTTTTCATGTGTTGTTCGATTCTGTTTGCTAGTATTTTGTTGAGGATTTTTACATCTATATTCATCAGTGATATTGGTCTATAATTTTCTTTCCTTGTAGTATCTCTGTCTGATTTTGGTATCAGGGTGATGGTGGTCTCATAGAATGAGTTTGGGAGTGTTCCTTCCCCTGCAATTGTTTTGAAGAATTTGAGAAGGTTGGGTGTTAGCTCTGCTCTAAATGTTTGATAGAATTCACCTGTGATGCCATCTGGTTCTGGACTTTTGTTTGTTGGAAGATTTTTAATCACAGTTTCAATTTCATTGCTTGTGATAGGTTTGTTCATATTTTCTATTTCTTCCTGGTTCAGTCTTAGAAGGTTATCCCTTTCTAAGAATTTGTCCATTTCTTCCAGATTGTCCATTTTATTGGCCTAGAGTTGCTTGTAGTAGTCTCTTAGGATGCTTTGTATTCCTGTGGTGTCTGTTGTAACTTCTGCTTTTTCACTTCTAATTTTGTTGATTTGCGTCCTCTCCCTCTTTTTCTGGAGTCCGGCTAAAGGTTGATCATTTTTGCTTATCTTCTCAAAGAACCAGCTTTTAGTTTTATTGATCTTTGCTTTCGTTTTCTTTGTTTCTATTTCATTTATTTCTGCTCTGATCTTTATGATTTCTTTCCTTCTACTAACTTTGGGTTTTGTTCTTCTTTCTCTAGTTCCTCTAGGTGTAAGGTTAGATTGTTTATTTGAGATTTTTCTTGTTTCTTGAGGTAGGCTTGTATTGCTATAAACTTCCCTCTTAGAACTCCTTTTGCTGCATCCCATAGGTTTTGGATCATCGTGTTTTTGTTGTCATTTGTCTCTAGGTAGTTTTTGATTTCCTCTTTGATTTCTTCAGTGATCTCTTGGTTATTTAGTAACGTATTGTTTAGCCTCCATGTGTTTGTGTTTTTTACGGTTTTTTCCGTGTAATTGATTTCTAATCTCATAGCATTGTGGTCGGAACAGCTGCTTGATATGATTTCAGTTTTCTTAAATTTACTGAGGCTTTATCTGTGACCCAAGATGTGATCTATCCTGGAGAATGTTCCGTGTGCAGTTGAGAAGAACGTGTAATCTGCTGTTTTTGGATGGAATGTCCTACAAATATCAATTAACTCTATCTGGTCTATTGTGTCATTTAAAGCTTGTGTTTCCTTATTAATTGTCTGTCTGGCTGATCTCCACTGGTGTAAGTGAGCTGTTAAAGTCCCCCGCTATTATTGTGTTACTGTCGATTTCCTCTTTTATAGCTGTTAGCAGTTGCCTTATACATTGAGCTGCTCCTATTTTGGGTACATATATATTTATAGTTGTTATATCTTCTTCTTGGATTGATCCCCTGACCATTATGTAGTGCCTTTCCTCGTCTCTTGTAACATTCTTTATTTTAAAGTCTATTTTATCTGATATGAGTATTGCTACTCCAGCTTTCTTTTGATTTTCATTTGCATAGAATATATTTTTCCATCGCCTCACTTTGAGTCTGTATGTGTCCCTAGGTCTGAAATGGATCTCTTGTAGACAGCATATATATGGGTCTTGTTTTTGTATCCATTCAGCGAGCCTGTGTCTTTTGGTTGGAACATGTAGTGCATTCACGTTTAAGGTAATTATCGATATGTATGTTCCTACTACTATTTTCTTAATTGTTATGGGTTTGTCTTGGTGGGTCCTTTTCTTCTCTTGTGTTTCCCACTTAGAGAAGTTCCTTTAGCATTTGGTGTAGAGCTGGTTTCATGGTGCTGAATTCTCTTAGCTTTTGCTTGTCTGTAAGGCTTTTGATTTCTCCATCAAATCTGAATGAGCTCTTTGCAGGGTGGAGTACTCTTGGTTGTAGGTTCTTCCCTTTCATCACTTTAAATTTATCATGCCACTTCCTTCTGGCTTGTAGATTTTCTGCTGAGAAATCAGTTGTTATCCTTATGGGAGTTCCCTTGTATGTTATTTGTCATTTTTCCCTTGCTGCTTTCAATCATTTTTCTTTGTCGTTAATTTTTGTCAATTTGATTACTATGTGTCTTGTCATTTTTCTCCTTTGGTTTATCCTGCCTGGGACACTCTGTGCTTCTGGACTTGGGTGGCTATTTCTTTTCCCATGCTAGGGAAGTTTTTGACCATTATCTCTTTAAATATATTCTCGGGTCCTTTCTCTCTCTCTTCTCCTTCTGGGACCCCTATAATGCGAATGTTGTTGCGTTTAATGTTGTCCCAGAGGACTCTTGGGGTGTCTTCGTTTATTTTCATTCTTTTTCTTTATTCTGTTCCATGGCAGTGATTTCCACCTTTCTGTCTTCCAGGTCACTTATCCGTTCTTCTGCCACAGTTATTCTGCTACTGATTCCTTCTAGTGTATTTTTCATTTCAGTTATTCCATTGTTCACCTCTGTTTGTTTGTTCTTTAATTCTTCTAGGTGTTTGTTCCTTAATTCTTCTAGGTCTTTGTTAAACATTTCTTGCATCTTCTCGATCTTTGCCTCCTTTCTTTTTCCAAGGTCTTGGCTCAACTTCACTATCATTATTCTGAATTTTTTTTCTGGAAGGTTCCCTATCTCCACCTCATTTCGTTTTTTTTTCTGGGGTTTTATCTTGTTCCTTGATCTGGTATAAAGTCCTCTGCCTTTTCATTTTGTCTATCTTTCTGTGAATGTGGTTTTCCTTCCACAGGCTGCAGAATTGTAGTTCTTCTTGCTTCTGCTGTCTGCTCTCCGGTGGATGAGTCTATCTTAGAGGCTTGTGCAAGCTTCCTGATGGGAAGGACTGGTGGTGGGTAGAGCTGGGTGTTGCTTTGGTGGGCAGAGCTTTAATCCGCTTGTCTACGGATTAAATAAAACTTTAATAAAAAGTTTAATCCGCTTGTCTGCTGATGCATGGGGCTGGGTTCCCTCCCTGTTGGTTGTTTGGCCTGAGGCGACCCAGCCCTGGAGCCTACCTTGCTCTTGGTGGGGCTAATGGCGGACTCTGGGAGGGCTCACACCAAGGAGTATTTCCCAGAACTTCTGCTGCCAGTGTCGTTGTCCTCACGGTGAGCCACAGCCACAGCCACCACCTGCCTCTGCAAGAGACCCTCTAAAAGTAGCAGGTAGTTCTGGTCATTCTCCTACAGGGTCACTGCTCCTTCCCCTGGGTCCTGATGTGCACACTACTTTGTGTGTGCCCTCCAAGAGTGGAGTATCTGAGTGGAGTTGAGACTCTGAGACTCTGTGTGGAGTTGCACAGACTCTGGGTCCTGTGAAGCTTCGATGTTTTGTGATTCTAGAAATCCTATAGGAGACGGTCCACAGCAGGTGACGCTAATGTTGTCAGTAGAGGTGTTGAAGCCAAAGATCTGCAGTTCCAACTAGAGGTGCCGATGTACATACAGGACAAAATCATCTCGTGTGAATGTAGTTCAGGCATGTTTAAGATGAATGCAGTCATGTTAATGCCTACCATATTCTATCTTGAGCCTCTCCTCAGGGACCCCCTCCTCAGTTCCTGAGGCTCCTGTAAGTCATGTACAGGGGACTGGAGAGTGGGCTCTGTCCAGTCTGAGCCCTGAGTTACCCTGTGTGTATCTTAGGATACTTTGTATTTCTGTGGTGTCCGTTGTAACATCATCTCTTTCATTTCAGATTTATTTGGGCCCTCTCTTTTTAAAAAAACATACTACTGTTGTCTTTTATTCTTTACAGAAGTTTAATAAGTGTTTGATCTACTATCCTTACCCTATGTATACTTTTTGCAGTGAGATTTTTACTTTTCTTTGTTTCCTTGTTACTATCAATAATTAGTGAGACTTCTTTTAAGCTACCTTCAACATTGCTTATAAAGCTGCTTTATTAGTGATGACAGAGCCTTAATGGAAGTCATGTTCTGGTTGTAAATTAGAATGCAATGTGCCAGCAAATAGCCCCTTAAGTTTATGTCTCATTACTTCTTGTTCTTTTTTTAATTTAATTTTTATTTTTTGTCAGAGCAAATTTAATTAAAATGTTTTGTTTCTTCTAGGTGTGAAAGATGTGGTTCTTTTAAACATATACATATATCTATTCTTCTTTGGATCATTTTCCCATGTAGGTTATGACACGATGTTGAGTAGTCTTGTCTTGGTATTACGTAGGTCTTTGGTGATTACATATTTCACATGTGTTTCTATATCTATCTTAACCCCAATATCCTAATGTATCCAATCCTCACACCTTTCCATTTGGTGAACCATAAGTTTGTTTAATGAATCTGTGATTGCATTTCTCTGTGGAAATATTTTCATTGGTATCAATTTTTAGCTAAGACCTATAAGTGATATTATAGGATATGTGTCTTTTGCTTTCTGACTTAGTACAATTTGCCTGATTACCTCAAGAATCATACATGGTGCTGCAAATGGCATTGTTTCATTTTTTTCCCTGGCTAATATTCCATCTGTACGTGTACCAGTTCTTCTTTGGCCACGCACCTCTTGATGGACTTTCTGGTTGCCTCCATGTCTTGGCTATTGTAATACTGCTGCAATGCACATTTGCTTGCCTGTGTCTTTCCAGTTATATCTTCTTATGTTATAGGCCAAGCAGTGGGCTTGCTGTATCATATGGTAGCTCAGTGTGTATGTTTTAAAGGCACCACCATTCAGTTCTCATTAGTGGCTCTTTCCAGGTTACGTCCCACTTAAAATTGAGGGTATGCATTTCTCCAAAACACCTTCAATATTTATTGTTTGTAGTTTTCTTGCTGATGGTTATTCTAATGGGTGCGAGCTGATGCCTATCTGTGGTTGAATTTGCATGTGTCCCATAATCTGTTGAAATTGAGCTTTAAAGCATGCCCTTTTTATTTATCAAACTGTGATTACAGCTCAGTTCTTCAAAGTGTTTTCTTAAAGTAAGTGTCACATTTTGAAAATTTTTGGCCATTACCTCCCTCAAGACATTTTGAGGGCACGTTTCATTTACAGCCCTGAAGTACTTGTTCATATGAAGTGACCATTAGCACAGGTTTTAAAGCTGCTTTTGCAGGTAACGGCCAGAGGGTGGCAGCCTTTCTACGTTCCTAATCTGGTAAATAGGGAAAGAGACCTTCAGCCCCAAGAGTGTCCAGCTTTATTTCTCATCCAGCTGTGGGTCTAGATATGGTCACACCAGGTTGCATCACAGCCCCGGAACGAATTACGTAAAAATTTTCCCTCTATCACTGTCTTTGTTTTTTGGAATTTTTAAGTAATTTATTTTTATAATGGGGTTTACCTGATTTTCACTGCTGTGTTTATGCCCCTTTACACCCACTTGATTCACTTACAGAGGGACATCAATACATAGGTTTTAAGATTATTACTATTCAGATATATTCTTGTGCAGCGAATAGGGCGTGTTGAGTCCAGTTCTCTGAGCAAGGAGTAGGTCTTGTCTATTACATATTGGGTTTATGGAACGGAATCTGAGCTAATTTGAAACCCTTGTTTTATATATCACCCCACCTCACCTTTCCCGTTAAGCAGCCATACTGTGTTTTCTGCATGTGTGACTCTGTTCTGTTTTGTAATTCAGTTCAAGTGTAACGGTTTTTACATTCCCTCTATAAGTGATACCTTATGAGAAGTGTCCTTTTCTGTGTGACTTATTTCACTTAGAATCGTCGTACCTAAATCCACTCATCATGCTGCTACTAGCCTTATGACATTGATTTCATGGCTGAGTGATATTCCATTGTACATAAGGACCACAACTTCTTTATCCATTTTTCTCTTTCCTGGGATATTGAAGGTGGAATGAAGTGGAGGTCCTTGTCAACAGAGCAGCCCTCAACTTGGGGGTGCTTGTGTCTTGCTGATTTTTCATTTTCCCAATTTATACCCCCATGAGTGGAAGTGCCCTATGCTCTCTAAGCTGTGTTTTTTAGATGTTTCAGGACTCACCGTACACTTCTCCAGAGTGGCTGTTGGCAATTTACATCCCGCCCATCAGTGTAGCAAGGCTCCCATTTCTCCATGGCCTGTCCTGCATTTCTGGTTTTGACACTTTTTTCAGCATGGCCCTTTTGACCGATGGGTAGCGAGTCTTCTTGTAGTGCTGATTTGCCTTTCCAGGTTGCTTGGTTGGCCAAAAAGGGCGTATGCGTTTTTTCCTGAATATATTCAGGAAAAAACGCATACGCCCTTTTTGGCCAAGGGCATCATTGTCAACGTTTTGCCGCTTTTCATGTGCTTTAAAGGCGATTCGAATCTACCTCCTGAAATCTGTTTCCTGCAATTCTGCCTTGATTTCAAATCGTCTTCTTTGCCTTCCCTCAATATATTTGTGGACGAGAGTTATCATTTATAACTCTGCAGGTTTGTGAATTGCAGTGCCCTCAAGCTCCATTTTACAACTCGCTTTTTTGGGAGCTGGCCGCAGAAGCGCAGGATGGCTTCAGGCCCTCTTCTGGTTCCGGGGGGCAGGCTGAGCCTGTAGTTAATTATTCTTCCTGATGGGAAAATAGAGTGACCTGTGCCTGTCCCGACACCAAGAGCTAGTCTCTCACTGGTTCCCCGTCTTCCCGTTCATCCTCAGGACAAATTGCAACCTGTACGGAACCGGAGGTTAAAGGTGCTGATGCTCCAAGTAAGGAGATTGCTAGTAAAGCGGCTGGAATGGCGAACCCGGGCACAAGGAGATAAGAAATGAGGTGCGTTTTAGAAACCTTTCCCCATCACACGGTGTACCATCCTCTGGGTTTCTCATGCATGTTTTCGATGTAGGAAGATGCCATTGAACCTGGAGATTTGGGACCCATGCGATGGGTACCACGCAGTATTACTTTAAAGGGTCTGCGTTTGCTCACCCAACCTCACCAAACCTCTCAGCCCCAAGAGTGTCCACCCTTATGTCTCATCCAGCTGTGGGTCTAGATATGGTCAATCCAGGTTGCATCACAGCCCCTGAACTCATTGTGTAGGAATTTCTATCTCTTTCACTGTCATTGTTTCATGGGTTTTTCAAACTAATTTATTTTCATAATGGGGTTTAGCTGCTTTTCACGGCTGTGTTTATGCCGCTTTACACCCACTTGACATACTAACAGAGAGATATCAATACATAGGTTTTAAGATTATTACTAGTCAGATATATTCTTGTGCGGTGAATAGGGCGTGTTGAGTCCAGTTCTCTGAGCAAGGAGTAGGTCTTGTCTACTACATATTGGGTTTATGGAACGGTATCTGAGCTAATTTGATACCCTTGTTTTATGTATCACCCCACCTCCCCTTTCCCGTTAAGCAGCCATAGTCTGTTTTCTGCATGTGTGACTCTGTTCTGTTTTGTAATTCAGTTCAAGTGTAACGGTTTTTACATTCCCTCTAAAAGTGATACCTTATGAGAAGTGTCCTTTTCTGTGTGACTTATTTCACTTAGAATCGTCGTACCTAAATCCACTCATCATGCTGCTACTAACCATATGACATTGATTTCATGGCTGAGTGATATTCCATTGTACATAAGGACCACAACTTCTTTATCCATTTTTCTCTTTCCTGGGATATTGAAGGTGGAATGAAGTGGAGGTCCTTGTCAACAGAGCAGCCATCAACTTTGGGGTGCTTGTGTCTTGCTGATTTTTAATTTTCCCAATTTATACCCCCATGAGTGGAAGTGCCCTATGCTCTCTAAGCTGTGTTTTTCAGATGTTTCAGGACACACCGTACACTTCTCCAGAGTGGCTGTTGGCAATTTACATCCCGCCCATCAGTGTAGCAAGGCTCCCATTTCTCCATGGCCTGTCCTGCATTTCTGGTTTTGAGACTTTTTTCAGCATGGCCCTTTTGACCGATGGGAAGTGAGACTTCTTTGTAGCGCTGATTTGCCTTTCCAGGTTGCTTGGTTGGCCAAAAAGGGCGTATGAGTTTTTTCCTGAATATATTCAGGAAAAAACGCATACGCCCTTTTTGGCCAAGGGCATCATTGTCAACGTTTTGCCGCTTTTCATGTGCTTTAAAGGCGATTCGTATCTACCTCCTGAAATCTGTTTCGTGCAATTCTGCCTTGATTTCAAATCCTCTTCTTTGCCTTCCCTCAATATATTTGTGGACGAGAGTTATCATTTATAACTCTGCAGGTTTGTGAATTGCAGTGTCCTGAACCTCCATTTTACAACTCGCATTTTTGGGAGCTGGCCGCAAAAGCGCAGGATGGCTTCAGGCCCTGTTCTTGTTCCGGTGGGCAGGCTGAGCCTGTGGTTAATTCTTCTTCCTGATGGGAAAATAGAGTGACCTGTGCCTGTCCCGACACCAAGAGCTAGTCTCTCGTTGGTTCCCCGTCTTCCCGTTCATCCTCAGGACAAATTGCAAGCTGTACGGAACCGGAGGTTAAAGGTGCTGATGGTCCAAGTAGGGAGATTGCTAGTAAAGCGGCTGGAATGGCGAACCCGGGCACAAGGAGATGAGAAATGAGGTGCGTTTTAGAAACCTTTCCCCATCACACGGTGTACCATCTTCTGGGTTTCTCATGCATGTTTTCGATGTAGGAAGATGCCATTGAACCTGGAGATTTGGGACCCATGCGATGGGTACCACGCAGTATTACTTTAAAGGGTCTGCGTTTGCTCACCCAACCTCACCAAACCTCTCAGCCCCAAGAGTGTCCACCCTTATGTCTCATCCAGCTGTGGGTCTAGATATGGTCAATCCAGGTTGCATCACAGCCCCTGAACTCATTGTGTAAGAATTTCTATCTCTTTCACTGTCTTTGTTTCATGGGTGTTTCAAAGTAATTTATTTTTATAATGGGGTTTAGCTGCTTTTCACTGCTGTGTTTATGCCGCTTTACACCCACTTGACACACTAACAGAGAGATATCAGTACATAAGTTTTAAGATTATTACTAGTCAGATATAATCTTGTGCGGTGAATAGGGCGTGTTGAGTCCAGTTCTCTGAGCAAGGAGTAGGTCTTGTCTATTACATATTGGGTTTATGGAACGGTATCTGAGCTAATTTGAAACCCTTGTTTTATGTATCACCCCACCTCACCTTTCCCGTTAAGCAGCCATAGTGTGTTTTCTGCATGTGTGACTCTGTTCTGTTTTGTAATTCAGTGCAAGTGTAACGGTTTTTACATTCCCTCTATCAGTGATACCTTATGAGAAGTGTCCTTTTCTGTGTGACTTATTTCACTTAGAATCGTCGTACCTAAATCCACTCATCATGCTGCTACTAACCTTATGACATTGATTTCATGGCTGAGTGATATTCCATTGTACATAAAGACCACAACTTTATTATCCATTTTTCTCTTTCCTGGGATATTTAAGGTGGAATGAAGTGGAGGTCCTTGTCAACAGAGCAGCCCTCAACTTTGGGTGCTTGTGTCTTGCTGATTTTTAAGTTTTCCCAATTTATACACCCATGAGTGGAAGTGCCCTATGCTCTCTAAGCTGTGTTTTTCAGATGTTTCAGGACACACCGTACACTTCTCCAGAGTGGCTGTTGGCAATTTACATCCCGCCCATCAGTGTAGCAAGGCTCCCATTTCTCCATGGCCTGTCCTGCATTTCTGGTTTTGACACTTTTTTCAGCATGGCCCTTTTGACCGATGGGAAGCGAGACTTCTCTGTAGCGCTGATTTGCCTTTCCAGGTTGCTTGGTTGGCCAAAAAGGGCGTATGCGTTTTTTCCTGAATATATTCAGGAAAAAACGCATACGCCCTTTTTGGCCAAGGGCATCATTGTCAACGTTTTGCCGCTTTTCATGTGCTTTAAAGGCGATTCGAATCTACCTCCTGAAATCTGTTTCGTGCAATTCTGCCTTGATTTCAAATCCTCTTCTTTGCCTTCCCTCAATATATTTGTGGACGAGAGTTATCATTTATAACTCTGCAGGTTTGTGAATTGCAGTGCCCTGAACCTCCATTTTACAACTCGCTTTTTTGGGAGCTGGCCGCAAAAGTGCAGTATGGCTTCAGGCCCTGTTCTGGTTCCGGGGGGCAGGCTGAGCCTGTGGTTAATTCTTCTTCCTGATGGGAAAATAGAGTGACCAGTGCCTGTCCCGACACCAAGAGCTAGTCTCTCGTTGGTTCCCCGTCTTCCCGTTCATCCTCAGGACAAATTGCAACCTGTACGGAACAGTAGGTTAAAGGTGCTGATGTTCCAAGTAGGGAGATTGCTAGTAAAGCGGCTGGAATGGCGAACCCGGGCACAAGGAGATGAGAAATGAGGTGCGTTTTAGAAACCTTTCCCCATCACACGGTGTACCATCTTCTGGGTTTCTCATGCATGTTTTCGATGTAGGAAGATGCCCTTGAACCTGGAGATTTGGGACCCATGCGATGGGTACCACGCAGTATTACTTTAAAGGGTCTGCATTTGCTCACCCAACCTCACCAAACCTCTCAGCCCCAAGAGTGTCCACCCTTATGTCTCATCCAGCTGTGGGTCTAGATATGGTCAATCCAGGTTGCATCACAGCCCCTGAACTCATTGTGTAAGAATTTCTATCTCTTTCACTGTCGTTGTTTCATGGGTTTTTCAAAGTAATTTATTTTCATAATGGGAATTTAGCTGCTTTTCACGGCTGTGTTTATGCCGCTTTACACCCACTTGACACACTAACAGAGAGATATCAATACATAGGTTTTAAGATTATTACTAGTCAGATATATTCTTGTGCGGTGAATAGGGCGTGTTGAGTCCAGTTCTCTGAGCAAGGAGTAGGTCTTGTCTACTACATATTGGGTTTATGGAACGGTATCTGAGCTAATTTGATACCCTTGTTTTATGTATCACCCCACCTCACCTTTCCCGTTAAGCAGCCATAGTGTGTTTTCTGCATGTGTGACTCTGTTCTGTTTTGTAATTCAGTTCAAGTGTAACGGTTTTTACATTCCCTCTATCAGTGATACCTTATAAGAAGTGTCCTTTTCTGTGTGACTTATTTCACTTAGAATCGTCGTACCTAAATCCACTCATCATGCTGCTACTAACCTTATGACATTGATTTCATGGCTGAGTGATATTCCATTGTACATAAAGACCACAACTTTATTATCCATTTTTCTCTTTCCTGGGATATTTAAGGTGGAATGAAGTGGAGGTCCTTGTCAACAGAGCAGCCCTCAACTTTGGGTGCTTGTGTCTTGCTGATTTTTAAGTTTTCCCAATTTATACACCCATGAGTGGAAGTGCCCTATGCTCTCTAAGCTGTGTTTTTCAGATGTTTCAGGACACACCGTACACTTCTCCAGAGTGGCTGTTGGCAATTTACATCCCGCCCATCAGTGTAGCAAGGCTCCCATTTCTCCATGGCCTGTCCTGCATTTCTGGTTTTGACACTTTTTTCAGCATGGCCCTTTTGACCGATGGGAAGCGAGACTTCTCTGTAGCGCTGATTTGCCTTTCCAGGTTGCTTGGTTGGCCAAAAAGGGCGTATGCGTTTTTTCCTGAATATATTCAGGAAAAAACGCATACGCCCTTTTTGGCCAAGGGCATCATTGTCAACGTTTTGCCGCTTTTCATGTGCTTTAAAGGCGATTCGAATCTACCTCCTGAAATCTGTTTCGTGCAATTCTGCCTTGATTTCAAATCCTCTTCTTTGCCTTCCCTCAATATATTTGTGGACGAGAGTTATCATTTATAACTCTGCAGGTTTGTGAATTGCAGTGCCCTGAACCTCCATTTTACAACTCGCTTTTTTGGGAGCTGGCCGCAAAAGTGCAGTATGGCTTCAGGCCCTGTTCTGGTTCCGGGGGGCAGGCTGAGCCTGTGGTTAATTCTTCTTCCTGATGGGAAAATAGAGTGACCAGTGCCTGTCCCGACACCAAGAGCTAGTCTCTCGTTGGTTCCCCGTCTTCCCGTTCATCCTCAGGACAAATTGCAACCTGTACGGAACAGGAGGTTAAAGGTGCTGATGTTCCAAGTAGGGAGATTGCTAGTAAAGCGGCTGGAATGGCGAACCCGGGCACAAGGAGATGAGAAATGAGGTGCGTTTTAGAAACCTTTCCCCATCACACGGTGTACCATCTTCTGGGTTTCTCATGCATGTTTTCGATGTAGGAAGATGCCCTTGAACCTGGAGATTTGGAACCCATGTGATGGGTACCACGCAGTATTACTTTAAAGGGTCTGCGTTTCCTCACCCAACCTCACCAAACCTCTCAGCCCCAAGAGTGTCCACCCTTATGTCTCATCCAGCTGTGGGTCTAGATATGGTCAATCCAGGTTGCATCACAGCCCCTGAACTCATTGTGTAAGAATTTCTATCTCTTTCACTGTCGTTGTTTCATGGGTTTTTCAAAGTAATTTATTTTCATAATGGGGTTTAGCTGCTTTTCACGGCTGTGTTTATGCCGCTTTACACCCACTTGACACACTAACAGAATGATATCAATACATAGGTTTTAAGATTATTACTAGTCAGATATATTCTTGTGCGGTGAATAGGGCGTGTTGAGTCCAGTTCTCTGAGCAAGGAGTAGGTCTTGTCTACTACATATTGGGTTTATGGAACGGTATCTGAGCTAATTTGATACCCTTGTTTTATGTATCACCCCACCTCACCTTTCCCGTTAAGCAGCCATAGTGTGTTTTCTGCATGTGTGACTCTGTTCTGTTTTGTAATTCAGTTCAAGTGTAACGGTTTTTACATTCCCTCTAAAAGTGATACCTTATGAGAAGTGTCCTTTTCTGTGTGACTTATTTCACTTAGAATCGTCGTACCTAAATCCACTCATCATGCTGCTACTAACCTTATGACATTGATTTCATGGCTGAGTGATATTCCATTGTACATAAGGACCACAACTTCTTTATCCATTTTTCTCTTTCCTTGGATATTTAAGGTGGAATGAAGTGGAGGTCCTGGTCAACAGAGCAGCCCTCAACTTTGGGGTGCTTGTGTCTTGCTGATTTTTCATTTTCCCAATTTATACCCCCATGAGTGGAAGTGCCCTATGCTCTCTAAGCTGTGTTTTTCAGATGTTTCAGGACACACCGTACACTTCTCCAGAGTGGCTGTTGGCAATTTACATCCCGCCCATCAGTGTAGCAAGGCTCTCATTTCTCCATGGCTTGTCCTGCATTTCTGGTTTTGACACTTTTTTCAGCATGGCCCTTTTGACCGATGGGGAGCGAGACTTCTTTGTAGCGCTGATTTGCCTTTCCAGGTTGCTTGGTTGGCCAAAAAGGGCGTATGCGTTTTTTCCTGAATATATTCAGGAAAAAACGCATACGCCCTTTTTGGCCAAGGGCATCATTGTCAACATTTTGCCGCTTTTCATGTGCTTTAAAGGCGATTCGAATCTACCTCCTGAAATCTGTTTCCTGCAATTCTGCCTTGATTTCAAATCCTCTTCTTTGCCTTCCCTCAATATATTTGTGGACGAGAGTTATCATTTATAACTCTGCAGGTTTGTGAATTGCACTGCCCTGAACCTCCATTTTACAACTCGCTTTTTTGGGAGCTGGCCGCAAAAGCGCAGGATGGCTTCAGGCCCTGTTCTGGTTCCAGGGGGCAGGCTGAGCCTGTGGTTAATTCTTCTTCCTGATGAGAAAATAGAGTGACCTGTGCCTGTCCCAACACCAAGAGCTAGTCTCTCGTTGGTTCCCCGTCTTCCCGTTCATCCTCAGGACAAATTGCAACCTGTACGGAACAGGAGGTTAAAGGTGCTGATGCTCCAAGTAGGGAGATTGCTAGTAAAGCGGCTGGAATGGCGAACCCGGGCACAAGGAGATGAGAAATGAGGTGCGTTTTAGAAACCTTTCCCTATCACACGGTGTACCATCTTCTGGGTTTCTCATGCATGTTTTCGATGTAGGAAGATGCCCTTGAACCTGGAGATTTGGGACCCATGCGATGGGTACCACGCAGTATTACTTTAAAGGGTCTGTGTTTGCTCACCCAACCTCACCAAACCTCTCAGCCCCAAGAGTGTCCACCCTTATGTCTCATCCAGCTGTGGGTCTAGATATGGTCAATCCAGGTTGCATCACAGCCCCTGAACTCATTGTGTAAGAATTTCTATCTCTTTCACTGTCGTTGTTTCATGGGTTTTTCAAAGTAATTTATTTTCATAATGGGGTTTAGCTGCTTTTCACTGCTGTGTTTATGCCGCTTTACACCCACTTGACACACTAACAGAGAGATATCAATACATAGGTTTTAAGATTATTACTAGTCAGATAGATTCTTGTGTGGTGAATAGGGCGTGTTGAGTCCAGTTCTCTGAGCAAGGAGTAGGTCTTGTCTATTACATATTGGGTTTATGGAACGGTATCTGAGCTATTTTGATACCCTTGTTTTATGTATCACCCCACCTCACCTTTCCCGTTAAGCAGCCATAGTGTGTTTTCTGCATGTGTGACGCTGTTCTGTTTTGTAATTCAGTTCAAGTGTAACGGTTTTTACATTCCCTCTATAAGTGATACCTTATGAGACGTGTCCTTTTCTGTGTGACTTATTTCACTTAGAATCGTCGTACCTAAATCCACTCATCATGCTGCTACTAACCTTATGACATTGATTTCATGGCTGAGTGATATTCCATTGTACATAAGGACCACAATTTTATAATCCATTTTTCTCTTTCGTGGGATATTTAAGGTGGAATGAAGTGGAGGTCCTTGTCAACAGAGCAGCCCTAAACTTTGGGGTGCTTGTGTCTTGCTGATTTTTAATTTTCCCAATTTATTCACCCATGAGTGGAAGTGCCCTATGCTCTCTAAGCTGTGTTTTTCAGATGTTTCAGGACACACCGTACACTTCTCCAGAGTGGCTGTTGGCAATTTACATCCCGCCCATCAGTGTAGCAAGGCTCCCATTTCTCCATGTCCTGTACTGCATTTCTGGTTTTGACACTTTTTTCAGCATGGCCCCTTTGACCGATGGGAAGCGAGACTTCTCTGTAGCGCTGATTTGCCTTTCCAGGTTGCTTGGTTGGCCAAAAAGGGCGTATGCGTTTTTTCCTGAATATATTCAGGAAAAAACGCATACGCCCTTTTTGGCCAAGGGCATCATTGTCAACGTTTTGCCGCTTTTCATGTGCTTTAAAGGCGATTCGTATCTACCTCCTGAAATCTGTTTCGTGCAATTCTGCCTTGATTTCAAATCCTCTTCTTTGCCTTCCCTCAATATATTTGTGGACGAGAGTTATCATTTATAACTCTGCAGGTTTGTGAATTGCAGTGCCCTGAACCTCCATTTTACAACTCGCATTTTTGGGAGCTGGCCGCAAAAGCGCAGGATGGCTTCACGCCCTGTTCTTGTTCCGGGGGGCAGGCTGAGCCTGTGGTTAATTCTTCTTCCTGATGGGAAAATAGAATGACCTGTGCCTGTCCCGACACCAAGAGCTAGTCTCTAGTTGGTTCCCCGTCTTCCCGTTCATCCTCGGGACAAATTGCAACCTGTACGGAACCGGAGGTTAAAGGTGCTGATGCTCCAAGTAAGGAGATTGCTAGTAAAGCGGCTGGAATGGCGAACCCGGGCACAAGGAGATGAGAAATGAGGTGCGTTTTAGAAACCTTTCCCCATCACACGGTGTACCATCTTCTGGGTTTCTCATGCATGTTTTCGATGTAGGAAGATGCCCTTGAACCTGGAGATTTGGGACCCATGCGATGGGTACCACGCAGTATTACTTTAAAGGGTCTGCGTTTGCTCACCCAACCTCACCAAACCTCTCAGCCCCAAGAGTGTCCACCCTTATGCCTCATCCAGCTGTGGGTCTAGATATGGTCAATCCAGGTTGCATCACAGCCCCTGAACGCATTGTGTAAGAATTTCTCTCTCTTTCACTGTCTTTGTTTCATGGGTTTTTCAAAGTAATTTATTTTGATAATGGGGTTTAGCTGCTTTTCACTGCTGTGTTTATGCCGCTTTACACCCACTTGACACACTAACAGAGAGATATCAATACATAGGTTTTAAGATTATTACTAGTCAGATATATTCTTGTGCGGTGAATAGGGTGTGTTGAGGCCAGTTCTCTGAGCAAAGAGTAGGTCTTGTCTATTACATATTGGGTTTATGGAACGGTATCTGAGCTAATTTGAAACCCTTGTTTTATGTATCACGCCACCTCACCTTTCCCGTTAAGCAGCCATAGTGTGTTTTCTGCATGTGTGACTCTGTTCTGTTTTGTAATTCAGTTCAAGTGTAACGCTTTTTACATTCCCTCCTTAAGTGATACCTTATGAGAAGTGTCCTTTTCTGTGTGACTTATTTCACTTAGAATCGTCGTACCTAAATCCACTCATCATGCTGCTACTAGCCTTATGACATTGATTTCATGGCTGAGTGATATTCCATTGTACATAAGGACCACAACTTCTTTATCCATTTTTCTCTTTCCTGGGATATTGAAGGTGGAATGAACTGGAGGTCCTTGTCAACAGAGCAGCCCTAAACTTTGGGGTGCTTGTGTGTTGCTGATTTTTCATTTTCCCAATTTATACCCCCATGAGTGGAAGTGCCCTATGCTCTCTAAGCTGTGTTTTTTAGATGTTTCAGGACACACTGTACACTTCTCCAGAGTGGCTGTTGGCAATTTACATCCCGCCCATCAGTGTAGCAAGGCTCCCATTTATCCATGGCCTGTCCTGCATTTCTGGTTTTGACACGTTTTTCAGCATGGCCCTTTTGACCGACGGGTAGTGAGTCTTCTTTGTAGCGCTGATTTGCCTTTCCAGGTTGCTTGGTTGGCCAAAAAGGGCGTATGCGTTTTTTCCTGAATATATTCAGGAAAAAACGCATACGCCCTTTTTGGCCAAGGGCATCATTGTCAACGTTTTGCCGCTTTTCATGTGCTTTAAAGGCGATTCGAATCTACCTCCTGAAATCTGTTTCCTGCAATTCTGCCTTGATTTCAAATCCACTTCTTTGCCTTCCCTCAATATATTTGTGGACGAGAGTTATCATTTATAACTCTGCAGGTTTGTGAATTGCAGTGCCCTGAACCTCCATTTTACAACTCGCTTTTTTGGGAGCTGGCCGCAAAAGTGCAGTATGGCTTCAGGCCCTGTTCTGGTTCCGGGGGGCAGGCTGAGCCTGTGGTTAATTCTTCTTCCTGATGGGAAAATAGAGTGACCAGTGCCTGTCCCGACACCAAGAGCTAGTCTCTCGTTGGTTCCCCGTCTTCCCGTTCATCCTCAGGACAAATTGCAACCTGTACGGAACAGTAGGTTAAAGGTGCTGATGTTCCAAGTAGGGAGATTGCTAGTAAAGCGGCTGGAATGGCGAACCCGGGCACAAGGAGATGAGAAATGAGGTGCGTTTTAGAAACCTTTCCCCATCACACGGTGTACCATCTTCTGGGTTTCTCATGCATGTTTTCGATGTAGGAAGATGCCCTTGAACCTGGAGATTTGGGACCCATGCGATGGGTACCACGCAGTATTACTTTAAAGGGTCTGCATTTGCTCACCCAACCTCACCAAACCTCTCAGCCCCAAGAGTGTCCACCCTTATGTCTCATCCAGCTGTGGGTCTAGATATGGTCAATCCAGGTTGCATCACAGCCCCTGAACTCATTGTGTAAGAATTTCTATCTCTTTCACTGTCGTTGTTTCATGGGTTTTTCAAAGTAATTTATTTTCATAATGGGAATTTAGCTGCTTTTCACGGCTGTGTTTATGCCGCTTTACACCCACTTGACACACTAACAGAGAGATATCAATACATAGGTTTTAAGATTATTACTAGTCAGATATATTCTTGTGCGGTGAATAGGGCGTGTTGAGTCCAGTTCTCTGAGCAAGGAGTAGGTCTTGTCTACTACATATTGGGTTTATGGAACGGTATCTGAGCTAATTTGATACCCTTGTTTTATGTATCACCCCACCTCACCTTTCCCGTTAAGCAGCCATAGTGTGTTTTCTGCATGTGTGACTCTGTTCTGTTTTGTAATTCAGTTCAAGTGTAACGGTTTTTACATTCCCTCTATCAGTGATACCTTATAAGAAGTGTCCTTTTCTGTGTGACTTATTTCACTTAGAATCGTCGTACCTAAATCCACTCATCATGCTGCTACTAACCTTATGACATTGATTTCATGGCTGAGTGATATTCCATTGTACATAAAGACCACAACTTTATTATCCATTTTTCTCTTTCCTGGGATATTTAAGGTGGAATGAAGTGGAGGTCCTTGTCAACAGAGCAGCCCTCAACTTTGGGTGCTTGTGTCTTGCTGATTTTTAAGTTTTCCCAATTTATACACCCATGAGTGGAAGTGCCCTATGCTCTCTAAGCTGTGTTTTTCAGATGTTTCAGGACACACCGTACACTTCTCCAGAGTGGCTGTTGGCAATTTACATCCCGCCCATCAGTGTAGCAAGGCTCCCATTTCTCCATGGCCTGTCCTGCATTTCTGGTTTTGACACTTTTTTCAGCATGGCCCTTTTGACCGATGGGAAGCGAGACTTCTCTGTAGCGCTGATTTGCCTTTCCAGGTTGCTTGGTTGGCCAAAAAGGGCGTATGCGTTTTTTCCTGAATATATTCAGGAAAAAACGCATACGCCCTTTTTGGCCAAGGGCATCATTGTCAACGTTTTGCCGCTTTTCATGTGCTTTAAAGGCGATTCGAATCTACCTCCTGAAATCTGTTTCGTGCAATTCTGCCTTGATTTCAAATCCTCTTCTTTGCCTTCCCTCAATATATTTGTGGACGAGAGTTATCATTTATAACTCTGCAGGTTTGTGAATTGCAGTGCCCTGAACCTCCATTTTACAACTCGCTTTTTTGGGAGCTGGCCGCAAAAGTGCAGTATGGCTTCAGGCCCTGTTCTGGTTCCGGGGGGCAGGCTGAGCCTGTGGTTAATTCTTCTTCCTGATGGGAAAATAGAGTGACCAGTGCCTGTCCCGACACCAAGAGCTAGTCTCTCGTTGGTTCCCCGTCTTCCCGTTCATCCTCAGGACAAATTGCAACCTGTACGGAACAGGAGGTTAAAGGTGCTGATGTTCCAAGTAGGGAGATTGCTAGTAAAGCGGCTGGAATGGCGAACCCGGGCACAAGGAGATGAGAAATGAGGTGCGTTTTAGAAACCTTTCCCCATCACACGGTGTACCATCTTCTGGGTTTCTCATGCATGTTTTCGATGTAGGAAGATGCCCTTGAACCTGGAGATTTGGAACCCATGTGATGGGTACCACGCAGTATTACTTTAAAGGGTCTGCGTTTCCTCACCCAACCTCACCAAACCTCTCAGCCCCAAGAGTGTCCACCCTTATGTCTCATCCAGCTGTGGGTCTAGATATGGTCAATCCAGGTTGCATCACAGCCCCTGAACTCATTGTGTAAGAATTTCTATCTCTTTCACTGTCGTTGTTTCATGGGTTTTTCAAAGTAATTTATTTTCATAATGGGGTTTAGCTGCTTTTCACGGCTGTGTTTATGCCGCTTTACACCCACTTGACACAATAACAGAATGATATCAATACATAGGTTTTAAGATTATTACTAGTCAGATATATTCTTGTGCGGTGAATAGGGCGTGTTGAGTCCAGTTCTCTGAGCAAGGAGTAGGTCTTGTCTACTACATATTGGGTTTATGGAACGGTATCTGAGCTAATTTGATACCCTTGTTTTATGTATCACCCCACCTCACCTTTCCCGTTAAGCAGCCATAGTGTGTTTTCTGCATGTGTGACTCTGTTCTGTTTTGTAATTCAGTTCAAGTGTAACGGTTTTTACATTCCCTCTAAAAGTGATACCTTATGAGAAGTGTCCTTTTCTGTGTGACTTATTTCACTTAGAATCGTCGTACCTAAATCCACTCATCATGCTGCTACTAACCTTATGACATTGATTTCATGGCTGAGTGATATTCCATTGTACATAAGGACCACAACTTCTTTATCCATTTTTCTCTTTCCTTGGATATTTAAGGTGGAATGAAGTGGAGGTCCTGGTCAACAGAGCAGCCCTCAACTTTGGGGTGCTTGTGTCTTGCTGATTTTTCATTTTCCCAATTTATACCCCCATGAGTGGAAGTGCCCTATGCTCTCTAAGCTGTGTTTTTCAGATGTTTCAGGACACACCGTACACTTCTCCAGAGTGGCTGTTGGCAATTTACATCCCGCCCATCAGTGTAGCAAGGCTCTCATTTCTCCATGGCTTGTCCTGCATTTCTGGTTTTGACACTTTTTTCAGCATGGCCCTTTTGACCGATGGGGAGCGAGACTTCTTTGTAGCGCTGATTTGCCTTTCCAGGTTGCTTGGTTGGCCAAAAAGGGCGTATGCGTTTTTTCCTGAATATATTCAGGAAAAAACGCATACGCCCTTTTTGGCCAAGGGCATCATTGTCAACATTTTGCCGCTTTTCATGTGCTTTAAAGGCGATTCGAATCTACCTCCTGAAATCTGTTTCCTGCAATTCTGCCTTGATTTCAAATCCTCTTCTTTGCCTTCCCTCAATATATTTGTGGACGAGAGTTATCATTTATAACTCTGCAGGTTTGTGAATTGCACTGCCCTGAACCTCCATTTTACAACTCGCTTTTTTGGGAGCTGGCCGCAAAAGCGCAGGATGGCTTCAGGCCCTGTTCTGGTTCCAGGGGGCAGGCTGAGCCTGTGGTTAATTCTTCTTCCTGATGAGAAAATAGAGTGACCTGTGCCTGTCCCAACACCAAGAGCTAGTCTCTCGTTGGTTCCCCGTCTTCCCGTTCATCCTCAGGACAAATTGCAACCTGTACGGAACAGGAGGTTAAAGGTGCTGATGCTCCAAGTAGGGAGATTGCTAGTAAAGCGGCTGGAATGGCGAACCCGGGCACAAGGAGATGAGAAATGAGGTGCGTTTTAGAAACCTTTCCCTATCACACGGTGTACCATCTTCTGGGTTTCTCATGCATGTTTTCGATGTAGGAAGATGCCCTTGAACCTGGAGATTTGGGACCCATGCGATGGGTACCACGCAGTATTACTTTAAAGGGTCTGTGTTTGCTCACCCAACCTCACCAAACCTCTCAGCCCCAAGAGTGTCCACCCTTATGTCTCATCCAGCTGTGGGTCTAGATATGGTCAATCCAGGTTGCATCACAGCCCCTGAACTCATTGTGTAAGAATTTCTATCTCTTTCACTGTCGTTGTTTCATGGGTTTTTCAAAGTAATTTATTTTCATAATGGGGTTTAGCTGCTTTTCACTGCTGTGTTTATGCCGCTTTACACCCACTTGACACACTAACAGAGAGATATCAATACATAGGTTTTAAGATTATTACTAGTCAGATAGATTCTTGTGTGGTGAATAGGGCGTGTTGAGTCCAGTTCTCTGAGCAAGGAGTAGGTCTTGTCTATTACATATTGGGTTTATGGAACGGTATCTGAGCTATTTTGATACCCTTGTTTTATGTATCACCCCACCTCACCTTTCCCGTTAAGCAGCCATAGTGTGTTTTCTGCATGTGTGACGCTGTTCTGTTTTGTAATTCAGTTCAAGTGTAACGGTTTTTACATTCCCTCTATAAGTGATACCTTATGAGACGTGTCCTTTTCTGTGTGACTTATTTCACTTAGAATCGTCGTACCTAAATCCACTCATCATGCTGCTACTAACCTTATGACATTGATTTCATGGCTGAGTGATATTCCATTGTACATAAGGACCACAATTTTATAATCCATTTTTCTCTTTCGTGGGATATTTAAGGTGGAATGAAGTGGAGGTCCTTGTCAACAGAGCAGCCCTAAACTTTGGGGTGCTTGTGTCTTGCTGATTTTTAATTTTCCCAATTTATTCACCCATGAGTGGAAGTGCCCTATGCTCTCTAAGCTGTGTTTTTCAGATGTTTCAGGACACACCGTACACTTCTCCAGAGTGGCTGTTGGCAATTTACATCCCGCCCATCAGTGTAGCAAGGCTCCCATTTCTCCATGTCCTGTACTGCATTTCTGGTTTTGACACTTTTTTCAGCATGGCCCCTTTGACCGATGGGAAGCGAGACTTCTCTGTAGCGCTGATTTGCCTTTCCAGGTTGCTTGGTTGGCCAAAAAGGGCGTATGCGTTTTTTCCTGAATATATTCAGGAAAAAACGCATACGCCCTTTTTGGCCAAGGGCATCATTGTCAACGTTTTGCCGCTTTTCATGTGCTTTAAAGGCGATTCGTATCTACCTCCTGAAATCTGTTTCGTGCAATTCTGCCTTGATTTCAAATCCTCTTCTTTGCCTTCCCTCAATATATTTGTGGACGAGAGTTATCATTTATAACTCTGCAGGTTTGTGAATTGCAGTGCCCTGAACCTCCATTTTACAACTCGCATTTTTGGGAGCTGGCCGCAAAAGCGCAGGATGGCTTCACGCCCTGTTCTTGTTCCGGGGGGCAGGCTGAGCCTGTGGTTAATTCTTCTTCCTGATGGGAAAATAGAATGACCTGTGCCTGTCCCGACACCAAGAGCTAGTCTCTAGTTGGTTCCCCGTCTTCCCGTTCATCCTCGGGACAAATTGCAACCTGTACGGAACCGGAGGTTAAAGGTGCTGATGCTCCAAGTAAGGAGATTGCTAGTAAAGCGGCTGGAATGGCGAACCCGGGCACAAGGAGATGAGAAATGAGGTGCGTTTTAGAAACCTTTCCCCATCACACGGTGTACCATCTTCTGGGTTTCTCATGCATGTTTTCGATGTAGGAAGATGCCCTTGAACCTGGAGATTTGGGACCCATGCGATGGGTACCACGCAGTATTACTTTAAAGGGTCTGCGTTTGCTCACCCAACCTCACCAAACCTCTCAGCCCCAAGAGTGTCCACCCTTATGCCTCATCCAGCTGTGGGTCTAGATATGGTCAATCCAGGTTGCATCACAGCCCCTGAACGCATTGTGTAAGAATTTCTCTCTCTTTCACTGTCTTTGTTTCATGGGTTTTTCAAAGTAATTTATTTTGATAATGGGGTTTAGCTGCTTTTCACTGCTGTGTTTATGCCGCTTTACACCCACTTGACACACTAACAGAGAGATATCAATACATAGGTTTTAAGATTATTACTAGTCAGATATATTCTTGTGCGGTGAATAGGGTGTGTTGAGGCCAGTTCTCTGAGCAAAGAGTAGGTCTTGTCTATTACATATTGGGTTTATGGAACGGTATCTGAGCTAATTTGAAACCCTTGTTTTATGTATCACGCCACCTCACCTTTCCCGTTAAGCAGCCATAGTGTGTTTTCTGCATGTGTGACTCTGTTCTGTTTTGTAATTCAGTTCAAGTGTAACGCTTTTTACATTCCCTCCTTAAGTGATACCTTATGAGAAGTGTCCTTTTCTGTGTGACTTATTTCACTTAGAATCGTCGTACCTAAATCCACTCATCATGCTGCTACTAGCCTTATGACATTGATTTCATGGCTGAGTGATATTCCATTGTACATAAGGACCACAACTTCTTTATCCATTTTTCTCTTTCCTGGGATATTGAAGGTGGAATGAAGTGGAGGTCCTTGTCAACAGAGCAGCCCTAAACTTTGGGGTGCTTGTGTGTTGCTGATTTTTCATTTTCCCAATTTATACCCCCATGAGTGGAAGTGCCCTATGCTCTCTAAGCTGTGTTTTTTAGATGTTTCAGGACACACTGTACACTTCTCCAGAGTGGCTGTTGGCAATTTACATCCCGCCCATCAGTGTAGCAAGGCTCCCATTTATCCATGGCCTGTCCTGCATTTCTGGTTTTGACACGTTTTTCAGCATGGCCCTTTTGACCGACGGGTAGTGAGTCTTCTTTGTAGCGCTGATTTGCCTTTCCAGGTTGCTTGGTTGGCCAAAAAGGGCGTATGCGTTTTTTCCTGAATATATTCAGGAAAAAACGCATACGCCCTTTTTGGCCAAGGGCATCATTGTCAACGTTTTGCCGCTTTTCATGTGCTTTAAAGGCGATTCGAATCTACCTCCTGAAATCTGTTTCCTGCAATTCTGCCTTGATTTCAAATCCACTTCTTTGCCTTCCCTCAATATATTTGTGGACGAGAGTTATCATTTATAACTCTGCAGGTTTGTGAATTGCAGTGCCCTGAAGCTCCATTTTACAACTCGCTTTTTTGGGAGCTGGCCGCAAAAGCGCAGGATGGCTTCAGGCCCTGTTCTGGTTCCGGGGGGGAGGAGGAGCCTCTGGTTAATTCTTCTTCCTGATGCGAAAATAGAGTGACCTGTGCCTGTCCCAACACCAAGAGCTAGTCTCTCACTGGTTCCCCGTCTACCCGTTCATCCTCAGGACAAATTGCAACCTGTACGGAACAGGAGGTTAAAGGTGCTGATGCTCCAAGTAGGGAGATTGTTAGTAAAGCGGCTGGAATGGCGAACCCGGGCACAAGGAGAAGAGAAATGAGGTGCGTTTTAGAAACCTTTCCCCATCACATGGTGTACCATCTTTTTGTTTTCTCATGCATGTTTTCGATGTAGGAAGATGCCCTTGAACCTGGAGATTTGGGACCCATGCGATGGGTACCACGCAGTATTACTTTAAAGGGTCTGCGTTTGCTCACCAAACCTCACCAAACCTCTCAGCCCCAAGAGTGTCCACCCTTATGTCTCATCCAGCTGTGGGTCTAGATATGGTCAATCCAGGTTGTATCACAGCCCCTGAACTCATTGTGTAAAAATTTCTACCTCTTTCACTGTCGTTGTTTCATGGGTTTTTAAAAGTAGTTTATTTTTATAATGGGGTTTAGCTGCTTTTCACTGCTGGGTTTATGCCGCTTTACACCCACTTGACACACTAACAGAGAGATATCAATACATAGGTTTTACGATTATTATTAGTCAGATATATTCTTGTGCGGTGAATAGGGCGTGTTGAGTCCAGTTCTCTGAGCAAGGAGTAGGTCTTGTCTATTACATATTGGGTGTATGGAACGGTATCTGAGCTAATTTGATACCCTTGTTTTATGTATCACCCCACCTCACCTTTCCCGTTAAGCAGCCATAGTGTGTTTTCTGCATGTGTGACTCTGTTCTGTTTGGTAATTCAGTTCAAGTGTAACGGTTTTTACATTCCCTCTATCAGTGATACCTTATGAGAAGTGTCCTTTTCTGTGTGACTTATTTCACTTAGAATCGTCGTACCTAAATCCACTCATCATGCTGCTACTAGCCTTATGACATTGATTTCATGGCTGAGTGATATTCCATTGTACATAAGGATCACCACTTCTTTATCCATTTTTCTCTTTTCTGGGATATTTAAGGTGGAATGAAGTGGAGGTCCTTGTCAAGAGAGCAGCCCTAAACTTTGGGGTGCTTTTGTGTTGCTGATTTTTCATTTTGCCAATTTATATCCCCATGAGTGGAAGTGCCCTATGCTCTCTAAGCTGTGTTTTTTAGATGTTTCAGGACACACCGTACACTTCTCCAGAGTGGCTGTTGGCAATTTACATCCCGCTCATCAGTGTAGCAAGGCTCCCATTTCTCCATGGCCTGTCCTGCATTTCTGGTTTTGACACTTTTTTCAGCATGGCCCTTTTGACCGACGGGAAGCGAGACTTCTTTGTAACACTGATTTGCCTTTCCAGGTTGCTTGGTTGGCCAAAAAGGGCGTATGCGTTTTTTCCTGAATATATTCAGGAAAAAACGCATACGCCCTTTTTGGCCAAGGGCATCATTGTCAACGTTTTGCCGCTTTTCGTGTGCTTTAAAGCGATTCGAATCTACCTCCTGAAATCTGTTTCCTGCAATTCTGCCTTGATTTCAAATCCTCTTCTTTGCCTTCCCTCAATATATTTGTGGACGAGAGTTATCATTTATAACTCTGCAGGTTTGTGAATTGCAGTGCCCTGAAGCTCCATTGTGCAACTCGCTTTTTAGGGAGCTGGCCGCAAAAGCGCAGGATGGCTTCAGGCCCTGTTCTAGTTCCGCGGGGCAGGCTGAGCCTGTGGTTAATTCTTCTTCCTGATGGGAAAATAGAGTGACCTGTGCCTGTCCCAACACCAAGAGCTAGTCTCTCATTGGTTCCCCGTCTTCCCGTTCATCCTCCGGACAAATTGCATCCTGTACGGCAGAGGAGTTTAAAGGTGCTGATGCTCCAAGTAGGGAGATTGCTAGTAAAGTGGCTGCAATCGCAAACCCGAGCACAAGGAGATGAGAAATGAGGTGCGTTTTAGAAACCTTTCCCCATCACACGGTGTACCATCTTCTGGGTTTCTCATGCATGTTTTCGATGTAGGAAGATGCCCTTGAACCTGGAGATTTGGGACCCATGCGATGGGTACCACGCAGTATTACTTTAAAGGGTCTGCATTTGCTCACCCAACCTCACCAAATCTCTCAGCCCCAAGAGTGTCCACCCTTATGTCTCATCCAACTGTGGGTCTAGATATGGTCAATCCAGTTTGCATCACAGCCCCTGAACGAATTGTATAAGAATTTCTCTCTCTTTCACTGTCTTTGTTTCATGGGTTTTTAAAAGTAATTTATTTTTATAATGTGGTTTAGCTGCTTTTCACTGCTGTGTTTATGCCGCTTTACAGCGACTTGACACACTAACAGAGTGATATCAATACATAGGTTTTAAGATTATTACTAGTCAGATATATTCTTGTGCGGTGAATAGGGCGTGTTGAGTCCAGTTCTCTGAGCAAGGAGTAGGTCTTGTCTATTACATATTGGGTTTATGGAACGGTATCTGAGCTAGTTTGAAACCCTTGTTTTATGTATCACCCCACCTCACCTTTCCCGTTAAGCAGCCATAGTGTGTTTTCTGCATGTGTGACTTTGTTCTGTTTTGTAATTCAGTTCAAGTGTAACGGTTTTTACATTCCCTCTATAAGTGATACCTTATGAGATGTGTCTTTTTCTGTGTGACTTATTTCACTTAGAATCGTTGTACTTAAATCCACTCATCATGCTGCTACTACCCTTATGACATTGATTTCATTGCTGAGTGATATTCCATTGTACATAAGGACCACAACTTCTTTATCCATTTTTCTCTTTCCTTGGATATTTAAGGTGGAATTAAGTGGAGGTTCTTGTCAACAGAGCAGCCCTAAAGTTTTGGGTGCCTGTGTCTTGCTGATTTTTAGTTTTCCCTATTTATACGCCCATGAGTCGATGTGCCCCTTTCTCTCTAGCTGTGTTTTTTAGATATTTTAGGAAACACCATACCCTTCTCCAGAGTCATCATTGGCAATTTACACCCCACCCATCAGTGTAACAAGGCTCCCTTTACTCCCTGGCCTCTCCTGCTTTTCTTGTTTTTACACTTTTGTAGGAAGGCCATTTTGACCGATGGGAAGTCAGACTTCTTTGTAGAGCTGAATTGCATTTCCGGCTTGCTTGGTTGGCCACAAAGGGCCTATGGGTTTTTTCCTGAATTCATTCAGAAAAAAACGCATATGCTCTTTTTGGCCAAGTGCATCATTGTCGACGTTTTGATGTTTTTCATGTGCTTTAGGGGTGATTCAAATCTAACTCCTGAAATCTGTTTCCTGCAATTCTGCCTTGATTTCAAATCCTCTTCGTTGCCTTCCCTCAATATATTTGTGGACGAGAGTTATCATTTATAACTCTGCATATTTGTGAATTGCAGTGCCCCTGAGCTCCATTTTTCAACTCGCTTTTTTGGGAGCTTTCCGCAGAACTGCTCGTTTGCTTCTGGCCCTACTCTGGTTCCCGGTGGCAGGCTAAGCCTTTGCTTAATTCTTCTTCCTGACTGGAAAGTAGAGTGACATGTGCCTCTCCGAACATCTAGGGCTTGGCTCTCCTTGTTTCTCCTCCTTCCCCTTCTTCCTTTGGACAAATTCCGATTTCTGTGCAACTGGATGTTGAAGGTGCTGACATCCTCAAGTGGGGAGATTTTAAGGAAAAAGGCTGGAGGGGTGAACCCAACAACCAGGAAATTAGGCGTTTTGGTGCCTTTTCCAAAATCTTCCTGATCCAACCGTGTTCCATCTTCTGGGTGTCACAGGCATGTTTTAGCTGTAGGAAAGGTCCCGTGTATGTAAGGAGAACACAAGGGATTTTTCCAAATCAGTGTCTCCCCGAACTCCAATCTGGGGAATTTTTAAGCTACTGGTACATGTGTGTTCATTAAGGGACTTGGGCCGTAGGCAGAGTCCGAACTTTAGATGATTGAAGTCTTTAGGTTCAGAAACGCTCACCATCGGCCTCCTTTAGTTTCCATTTTATCTGTAGTTGATAGATGATGTCGATATAGATATCTATTGTTTTTCAGGTTATTTCCCCTCAGGGGTCATTACAAAATATTGAGTATAGTTCCCTGTGCTATACAGTAGTTCCTTGTTGATGATATATTTTATACATAGCAGTGTGTATATGTTAATCTGAAACTGTTAATTTATCCCTCCTCCCACCTTTCCCCTTTGGTAATAAAAAATATAAGATTTTATACTTCTCAGAAATCTAGGAGCTGAAAGAGAGGTATCATTTTCAATGGAAAATCATTCCAAACAAGGTTGAAACTTCAACCAAGATTATTAGATGTACATCCTTGGAAAGAAATCACTGCATTTCTCTACTCTTGACCTGACAAATAAGACAAACCCCTCCACTGAACTTGCTTATAATAAAGTGATGGAAATATCAAATGGAAGTGTTAGAAACATCTTATTTTACACGAGCCTTATACACTGCTCTATGTTAATTACAGTTTGGCTCACACATCTGTTCATTGAAGTTACAATGTTCTCAAATTCTGTTACTGATCCTGCAGAGTGGGCCCCAACAAGGGTCTCCCTGCCCAGTGTCATTGGAGCCAACAGATCGAGACTGACTTTGGTTCAGAAGCAAAGGAAAACTTTATATTTTGATCAGAGAATGGAGAGGTGAGAGTGTGTGCTCCCCTGCGGGTTGTGGGCCGGGCTGCTGTGTAGGGATCCTGTCAGCATCAGCGGGAGGGAGGGGGCGGAGCTCTCGAGGGCCAGGTTGGCTGGAGCTCAGGCTCTATGTCGCAGAGTCTGCACGGGGCCCCACGAGCTGAGGTGTCGGCCCAGCCATTTTGCACGAGGAAATCGGGTCTGAAGTGTCGGGTGTGGGACCTCTGCATGTGGAAACCTAGGAGCAAGTGAAATTAGACAAAGCACAAAGGAAAAAATGGTTAGACTTTATTTTATTGCCCAGATTCTATTTTTATCTCCCAGGAATTTTTAATGGGCTTTGCCAGTGACAAAGCCCTCCTCTGCCTTTTGTCCCATTCCTCATTCTTGGGGCGCTGAGGGTGCAGACACGTCTTCTGTAAATGCTTCATGCTGAGTTGGGTGTCCTCATACCCGGGGGGAGGGGCAGGACTTCTCCCCAGCAGCCTCCAGGTGAGGTTGATTGTCCGCAGGCCTCCTCCCTCACTGCTCGTCTGCCTGAGCACCAGCATTGGAAGTTTTATAGATTCTAATGACCTTTAAGGGTCCAGGAAAGAGATGTGCAGAGACGCTGGGGGGGTGGGCGGTTTTACCCTGCTCCACATTGGTTCGGCCCCCTTAGGCTGATGGTTTCTGCCAGCCTAGATGCTCTGACCAGTAGTCTGTGCTTTCTTCAGTTAGGCCACTGAATTAACGTACAAACAGCACCAGGTGTCAGAGCCCTGCTTGCTCAACTCCCAGACAGTCCAGGGCCGGTGGTGATCCAGGACCATGACGGCCACTCAGTCAACGGCCTTTTGAAGTAGCCAGGAGTACAGCCGGTCTCATTGGCCGCCATCACTGCGGTGTCTGTAGGCTTTTCTATGGTGGCAGCGTTATTTACGGTTCCCCTGCCAAGTTTATTAGCTCCGCTCTGGGTGCAGTAAGTCCTGTAAGCAATAGTCTGCTCTTTTGGGGCACACTCTTGTTGTTTTCTGAGAGAAGCTCCAGGTCAAGTGATGGTCACACGAGTCGTCATGGGGGCCCATTGCCCCAGGTTGTCTCTCTGGAGGTTGGTGTTGGAGGGCCTCCTCACTCGAGGTCATTGTGCCCACGGAGCAATCCCTGCAACTTCAGGGCATGGTGGGTGGTTAGGATCACCAAGTGGCGTCCTTTTCCCTTAGGAGGGAGCTGGCCTTGCGGGCTGCTGATTTCCAGGTTTTTAGATACCCCCAGTATCCTGGTCGGATGGGGTGGCTGGCCAATGCCTGGAGGGCATTCTTGCATTGTTCCATTTCAAGTGGTCCCAGTTTTTGCACTAATACTCCAAGGGCGATTCGCCTTGGACCAGGAATGTAAAGGTCAAAGGGTTTAGCTAACTTAGGGAGGTCCAGGGCCAGGGTCTGAATTGACTGCTCTTTCCATTCTTGAAAGGCCGCTTCTGGATTCTATTCAAAAGGATCATCATCTTTTCCTTTCAGTGTTTCATATAGAGGCCCAGCTATTAGACTGTAGTTAGGGATCCAGATGCAGCAAACCCCGGTCTCCCCAGGAACCCCTAAGCTGTCTTCTAGTTTCAGGAAAGGTGAGGCTGCAAATGGCTTCTTCCCTTTCCTGGGGTGGGCTTCTCCGACCTTCTGTGCGAATGAAGCCCAGGAAGGCCACCTTAGTTTGTGATATTTGAGCCTTTTCCTTGGACACCTTCTATCTTTTATTGGCTAGGTAGTTCAGAGGCCTCCTTAGTCGGGCTGGTGATCAGAATGTCATCTGCATATTGAAGGAGGGTTCCCTTCTCCAGAGGTAGATCTTTTAGGTCTTTAGCTAACGTTTCCCCAAAGATGGTGTGGGAATTTTTGAACCCCTGGGGCAGGACGGCCCAGCAGTATTGTTTTTGTTGTAGGTTGAGTCCTGCCACTCACAGCCAAAATTTCTTGTGACTCTGGGACTAATGGAATACAGAAGAAGGCATCATTGAAGTCTAATACAGAATGCCATGTCCTGGTGGATGGTAGAATGACCAGCAGGGTGTAGGAATTAGGAACTACTAGATGTATATCCTCTGTGGCTTCACTGACTGTCCTGGCGTCCTCTAGCAGGTCCCCAGCAGCCCACGGGGCTCTTGTGGTCAGGCCCCTCCCAGGATATGGAGCTCACCTGGGCAGGTACGCAGCAGCCCACGGGGCTCTCGTGGGCAGGCCCCTCCCTGGATATGGAGCTCCCGTGGACAGGTACCCCGGCAGGGCTGGGCACACAGGAACCGTGCACATAGCCCTCATTGCAGAGCACCCCCAGCACCCCTGTCACTCAGAGCTGACACAGAGCACCTCAGAGCAGAGCTTGAACTAACAAACAGCAGCTCCAACAGGTCTGTGACCCTAGGCTTCACTCTGTGCGGCCTCCCTCTGCCTGGTCTTCCAGGGGCTTCCACTGCAGCCGGGGCACCAGGCCTCTGTCTCCACCCACCACCCCTCCTCTCCCTGACTCCTGGGTTCCTCTCATTAGCAGAGGGTCTTCTTGAAGTTGTCTCCCACTCATGGACCAGATAAAATGATTCGAAAACAAGCCAGGGCTGCCGCCCCTTATCTATCCTGACTCTCGGGACCCTACACCTGTTCCTTGGATCTGGCCGGTGCAGCAAGGCCCATTTTCTGCAACTCTGAGCCCCTGAGGGGCGAGGATTGGCTGACCTGGGCAGCCTGACCCGGCCGGCCAGCCCTTCCCAGGTGTGCCTGGGTTGAGGTCAATATAAACACCCCTCCAGGCAGCAAAAGCCTCTGCAGCTGTGCCTGACGCCATATTCTCTGCCCCGTCAGCAGTCTCGGGGTTGGGCTGGTGGGAGGGAGTAGGGCCCACGGCTCTATGAGTGGCCCAGTGTGACTGGGGCTCTGCTGGACTTTCTGCAGGAGTTGCCGGGCTGCCACCTGCTAAAGAAGAGGATGTGTCACCCATACTTGCTGCTGGAATTTCTCCCCGGGCAGAGGTGAGGAAGGAAAAAAGCAGTGGGGGCCGGGACAGGAGGGGTACCTCAGGCAGGGAAATGGAAAGCTTCCAGACGAGCGCCCGGGGCCAGGACCATCCTGGCTGGCCTGCAGGCACCAAGTCGGCCTGCGTGCTGTCGCTGGTGTGACTCCAAGCCCCTTCCTCTAGTTTTTAAAGTCTTTGCACACATTCAGGTGTTTTACCTGGGAAGGGTGGGAAAAGTTCAGCAGCAGCTGGCCTGGGGCTCAGCTCACGTTTACTCAGAGACGCCTCCTCACGGTCCCCCAGCTTTGCAATGAGGACGCTCCTCGTGTGGGGGCTGCTGGCTGCATGGGAGATGATTCCCCACCTGTGACCAACTTCAGAATTGTTTACCCCTGGAGCAAGTGCCCTGATAGGGTTTTCCTCTGTATGACCAGTGGGTTCTGTTTTTTTTTTTTCTTTTTTGGTTCAAGGTAAGTTTTATTCCTCTTTTTGTATTTATGGATATAAGCATGGAAATAATTCATTCATATAAATACGTCTATGGGAAGGGCAGAACTTTTTTTTCTGTTTTATTTTTTTAAGTATTACTTATTTTTTAATTTTTGAATTTATTTTATTCATTTTTTTATACAGCAGGCTCTTATTGGTAACCTATTTTATACATATAAGTGTATATATGTCAATCCCAGGCTCGCAATTCATCCCACCACCACCACCCTGCCACTTTCCCCCCTTGGTGTCCATACATTTGTTCTCTACATCTGTGTCTCTATTTCTGCCTTGCAAACCGGTTCATCTTTACCATTTTTCTAGGTTCCACATGTATGCGTTAATATACGATATTTGTTTTTCTCTTTCTGACTTACTTCACTCTGTATGACAGTCTCTAGATCTATCCATGTCTCTACAAATGACCCAATTTCATTCCTTTTTATGGCTGAGTAATATTCCATTTTATATATGTAGCACATCTTTTCTGTTCGTCTGTCTATGGGCATTTAGGTTGCTTCCATGACCTGGCTATTGTAAATAGTGCTGCAATGAATATTGTGGTGAATATGTCTTTTTGAATTATGGTTTTCTCTGGGTATATGGCCAGTAGTGGGATTGCTGGGTCATATGGTAATTCTATTTTTAGTTTTTTAAGGAACCTCCATACTGTTCTCCATCGTGACTGTATCAATTTACATTCCCACAAATAGTGTAAGAGGGTTCCCTTTTCTCCACACCCTCTCCAGCATTTGTTGCTTGTAGATTTTCTGATGATGCCCATTCTAACTCGTGTGAGGCGATACCTCATTGTAGTTTTGGTTTATATTTCTCTAATAATTAGTGATGTTGAGCAGCTTTTCATGTGCTTCTTGGTCATCTGTATGTCTTCTTGGGACAAATGTCTATTTACGTCATCTGCCCATTTTTGGATTGGGTTGTTTGTTTTTTTACTGTTGAGCTGCATGAGCTGTTTATATACATTGGAGATTAATCCTTTGTCCATTGATTCGTTTGCAAATATTTTCTCCCATTGTGAGGGTTGTCTTTTCGTCTTGTTTGTAGTTTCCTTTGCTTTGCAAAAGCTTTTAGGTTTCATTTGCTCCCATATGTTTATTTTTTTTTATTCCATTACTCTAGGAGGTGGATCAAAAAAGATCTTGCTGTGATTTATGTCAAAGAGTATTCTTCCTATGTTTTCCTCTAAGAGTTTTATAGTGTCCGGTCTTACATTTTGGTCTCTAATCCATTTTGAGTTTATTTTTTGTGTATGGTGTTAGGGAGTGTTCTAATTTCATTCTTTTACATGTAGCTGTCCATTTTTCCCAGCACCACTTATTGAAGAGACTGTCTTTTCTCCTTTGTATACCCTTGCCTCCTTTGTCATAGATTAGTGGGCCATAGGTGTGTAGGTTTATTTCTGGGCTTTTTTTTTTCTTTTACATCTTTATTGGAGTATAATTGCTTTACAATTGTGTGTTAGTTTCTGCTGTATAAAAAAGTGAATCAGCTGTGCGTATACATATAACACCATATCCCCTCCCTCTTGCAACTCCCTCTCACTCCCTTATCCCACCCTTTTAGGTGGTCACAAAGCACAGAGCTGATCTCCCTGTGCTATGTGGCTGCTTCCCAGTAGCTATCAATTTTACATTTGGTAGTGTATATATGTCCATACCACTCTCTCACTTTGTCCGAGCTTACCCTTCCCTCTCCCCATGTCCTCAAGTCCTTTCTCTACGTCTGTGTCCTTAATCCTTTCCTGCCCCTAGGTTCTTCATAAACTTTTTTTTTGAAGATTCCATATATATGTGTTAGCATACGGTATTTGTTTTTCTCTTTCTGACTTACTTCACTCTGTAGGACAGACTCTAGATCCATCCACCTCACTAAAAGTAACTCAATTTCGTTTCTTTTTATGGCTGAATAATGTTCCATTGTATATTTGTGCCACATCTTCCTTATCCATTTATCTGTTGATGGACACTTAGGTTGCTTCCATGTCCTGGCTATTGTAAATAGAGCTACAGTGAACATTGTGGTACATGACTCTTTTTGAATTATGGTTTTCTCAGGGTAAATGTCCAGGAGTGGGTTTGCTGGGTTGTATGGTAGTTCTATTTTTAGTTTTTAAGGAACCCCCATACCGTTCTCCCTAGTGGCTATATCAATTTACATTCCCACCAACAGTGCAAGAGGGTTCCCTTTGCTCCAATAAATGCCTCTCCAGCATTTATTGTTGGTAGATTTTTTGATGATGGCCATTCTGACTGGTGTGAGGTGATACCTCACTGTAGTTTTGATTTGCATTTCTCTAATGATTAGTGATGTTCAGCATCCTTTCATGTGTTTGTTGGCAACCTGTATATCTTCTTTGGAGAAATGTCTATTTAGGTCTTCTGCCCATTTTTGGATTGGGTTGTTTGGTTTTGTGATATTGAGCTACATGAGCTGCTTTTTGGAGATTAATCCTTTGCCATTTGCTTCATTTGAAAATATTTTCTCCCATTCTGATGGTTGTCTTTTCATCTTGCTTATGTTTTCCTTTGCTGTGCAAAAGAATTTATGTTTCATTCGGTCCCATTTTTTTATTTTTGTTTTTATTTCCATTTCTCTAGGAGGTGGGTCAAAAAGGATCTTGCTGTGATTTATGTCATAGACTGTTCTGCTTATGTTTTCCTCTAAGAGTTTTATAGTGGCTGGTCTTATATTTAGGTCTCTAATCCATTTTGAGTTTATTTTTGTGTATGGTGTTAGGGTGTGTACTAATTTCATTCTTTTACATGTAACTGTCCAGTTTTCCCAGCACCACTTGCTGAAGACACTGTCTTTTCTCCATTGTATACCCTTGCCTCCTTTGTCATAGATTAGTGAACCATAGGTACGTGGGTTTATCTCTGTGCTTTCTATCCTGTTCTATTGACCTATATTTCTGTTCTTGTGTCAGTACCATATTATCTTGATTACTGTAGCTTTGCAATATAGTCTGAAGTCTGGAAGTCTGATTCCTCCAGCTCTTTTTTTTCCCCCCTCAAGACTGCTTTGGCTATCCAGGGTCTTTTGTGTCTCCCTACAAATTTTAAGATTTTTTTTTCTTGTTCTGTAGAAAATGCCAAAGGTATTTTGATCGGGATTGCATTGAATCTGTAGATTGCTTTGGGTAGTATAGTCATTTTCACAATATTGATTCTTCTAATCCGAGAACATGGTATATGTCTCCATCTGTTTATATCATCTTTGATTTCTTTCATCAGTGTCTTATAGTTTTCTGAGTACAGGTCTTTTACTTCCTTAGGTAGGTTTATTCCTAGGTATTTTATTCTTTTTGTTGCAGTGGTAATGGGATTGTTTCCTTAATTTCTCTTTCTGATCTTTCATTGTTAGTGTATAGGAATGCAAGCAATTTCTGTGCATTAATTTTGTATCCTGCAACTTTACCAAATTCATTGATTAGCTCCAGTGGTTTTCTGGTGGCATCTTTAGGATTCTCTATCTATGATATCATGTCATCTGCAAACAGTGACAATTTTACTTCTTCTTTTCCTTTTTGTATTCCTTTTATTTCTTTTTCTTCTCTGATTGCCATGGCTAGGACTTCCAAAACTATGTTGAATAGCAGTGGTGAGAGTGGACATCCTCGTCTTGTTCCTGATCTTAGAGGAAACGCTTTCAGTTTTTCACCATTGAGAATGTTGTTTTCTGTGGGTTTGTCATATATGGCCTTTATTATGTTGAGGTAGTTTCCCTCTATGCCCACACTCTGCAGAGTTTTTATCGTAAATGAGTGTTGAATTTTCTCAAAATCTTTTCCTTCATCTATTGAGATGATCATATGCTTTTATTCTACAATTTGTTAATATGGTGTATCACATTGATTTGTGTATATTGAAGAATCCTCGCATCCCTGGGATAAACCCCACTTGATCATGGTGTATGATCCTTTTCATGTGTTGTTCGATTCTGTTTGCTAGTATTTTGTTGAGGATTTTTACATCTATATTCATCAGTGATATTGGTCTATAATTTTCTTTCCTTGTAGTATCTCTGTCTGATTTTGGTATCAGGGTGATGGTGGTCTCATAGAATGAGTTTGGGAGTGTTCCTTCCGCTGCAATTGTTTTGAAGAATTTGAGAAGGTTGGGTGTTAGCTCTGCTCTAAATGTTTGATAGAATTCACCTGTGATGCCATCTGGTTCTGGACTTTTGTTTGTTGGAAGATTTTTAATCACAGTTTCAATTTCATTGCTTGTGATAGGTTTGTTCATATTTTCTATTTCTTCCTGGTTCAGTCTTAGAAGGTTATCCCTTTCTAAGAATTTGTCCATTTCTTCCAGATTGTCCATTTTATTGGCCTAGAGTTGCTTGTAGTAGTCTCTTAGGATGCTTTGTATTCCTGTGGTGTCTGTTATAACTTCTGCTTTTTCACTTCTAATTTTGTTGATTTGCGTCCTCTCCCTCTTTTTCTGGAGTCCGGCTAAAGGTTGATCATTTTTGCTTATCTTCTCAAAGAACCAGCTTTTAGTTTTATTGATCTTTGCTTTCGTTTTCTTTGTTTCTATTTCATTTATTTCTGCTCTGATCTTTATGATTTCTTTCCTTCTACTAACTTTGGGTTTTGTTCTTCTTTCTCTAGTTCCTCTAGGTGTAAGGTTAGATTGTTTATTTGAGATTTTTCTTGTTTCTTGAGGTAGGCTTGTATTGCTATAAACTTCCCTCTTAGAACTCCTTTTGCTGCATCCCATAGGTTTTGGATCATCGTGTTTTTGTTGTCATTTGTCTCTAGGTAGTTTTTGATTTCCTCTTTGATTTCTTCAGTGATCTCTTGGTTATTTAGTAACGTATTGTTTAGCCTCCATGTGTTTGTGTTTTTTACGGTTTTTTCCGTGTAATTGATTTCTAATCTCATAGCATTGTGGTCGGAACAGCTGCTTGATATGATTTCAGTTTTCTTAAATTTACTGAGGCTTTATCTGTGACCCAAGATGTGATCTATCCTGGAGAATGTTCCGTGTGCAGTTGAGAAGAACGTGTAATCTGCTGTTTTTGGATGGAATGTCCTATAAATATCAATTAACTCTATCTGGTCTATTGTGTCATTTAAAGCTTGTGTTTCCTTATTAGTTGTCTGTCTGGCTGATCTCCACTGGTGTAAGTGAGCTGTTAAAGTCCCCCGCTATTATTGTGTTACTGTCGATTTCCTCTTTTATAGCTGTTAGCAGTTGCCTTATACATTGAGCTGCTCCTATTTTGGGTACATATATATTTATAGTTGTTATATCTTCTTCTTGGATTGATCCCCTGACCATTATGTAGTGCCTTTCCTCGTCTCTTGTAACATTCTTTATTTTAAAGTCTATTTTATCTGATATGAGTATTGCTACTCCAGCTTTCTTTTGATTTTCATTTGCATAGAATATATTTTTCCATCGCCTCACTTTGAGTCTGTATGTGTCCCTAGGTCTGAAATGGATCTCTTGTAGACAGCATATATATGGGTCTTGTTTTTGTATCCATTCAGCGAGCCTGTGTCTTTTGGTTGGAACATGTAGTGCATTCACGTTTAAGGTAATTATCGATATGTATGTTCCTACTACTATTTTCTTAATTGTTATGGGTTTGTCTTGGTGGGTCCTTTTCTTCTCTTGTGTTTCCCACTTAGAGAAGTTCCTTTAGCATTTGGTGTAGAGCTGGTTTCATGGTGCTGAATTCTCTTAGCTTTTGCTTGTCTGTAAGGCTTTTGATTTCTCCATCAAATCTGAATGAGCTCTTTGCAGGGTGGAGTACTCTTGGTTGTAGGTTCTTCCCTTTCATCACTTTAAATTTATCATGCCACTTCCTTCTGGCTTGTAGATTTTCTGCTGAGAAATCAGTTGTTATCCTTATGGGAGTTCCCTTGTATGTTATTTGTCATTTTTCCCTTGCTGCTTTCAATCATTTTTCTTTGTCGTTAATTTTTGTCAATTTGATTACTATGTGTCTTGTCATTTTTCTCCTTTGGTTTATCCTGCCTGGGACACTCTGTGCTTCTGGACTTGGGTGGCTATTTCTTTTCCCATGCTAGGGAAGTTTTTGACCATTATCTCTTTAAATATATTCTCGGGTCCTTTCTCTCTCTCTTCTCCTTCTGGGACCCCCTATAATGCGAATGTTGTTGCGTTTAATGTTGTCCCAGAGGACTCTTGGGGTGTCTTCGTTTATTTTCATTCTTTTTCTTTATTCTGTTCCATGGCAGTGATTTCCACCTTTCTGTCTTCCAGGTCACTTATCCGTTCTTCTGCCACAGTTATTCTGCTACTGATTCCTTCTAGTGTATTTTTCATTTCAGTTATTCCATTGTTCACCTCTGTTTGTTTGTTCTTTAATTCTTCTAGGTGTTTGTTCCTTAATTCTTCTAGGTCTTTGTTAAACATTTCTTGCATCTTCTCGATCTTTGCCTCCTTTCTTTTTCCAAGGTCTTGGCTCAACTTCACTATCATTATTCTGAATTTTTTTTCTGGAAGGTTCCCTATCTCCACCTCATTTCGTTTTTTTTTCTGGGGTTTTATCTTGTTCCTTGATCTGGTATAAAGTCCTCTGCCTTTTCATTTTGTCTATCTTTCTGTGAATGTGGTTTTCCTTCCACAGGCTGCAGAATTGTAGTTCTTCTTGCTTCTGCTGTCTGCTCTCCGGTGGATGAGTCTATCTTAGAGGCTTGTGCAAGCTTCCTGATGGGAAGGACTGGTGGTGGGTAGAGCTGGGTGTTGCTTTGGTGGGCAGAGCTTTAATCCGCTTGTCTACGGATTAAATAAAACTTTAATAAAAAGTTTAATCCGCTTGTCTGCTGATGCATGGGGCTGGGTTCCCTCCCTGTTGGTTGTTTGGCCTGAGGCGACCCAGCCCTGGAGCCTACCTTGCTCTTGGTGGGGCTAATGGCGGACTCTGGGAGGGCTCACACCAAGGAGTATTTCCCAGAACTTCTGCTGCCAGTGTCGTTGTCCTCACGGTGAGCCACAGCCACAGCCACCACCTGCCTCTGCAAGAGACCCTCTAAAAGTAGCAGGTAGTTCTGGTCATTCTCCTACAGGGTCACTGCTCCTTCCCCTGGGTCCTGATGTGCACACTACTTTGTGTGTGCCCTCCAAGAGTGGAGTATCTGAGTGGAGTTGAGACTCTGAGACTCTGTGTGGAGTTGCACAGACTCTGGGTCCTGTGAAGCTTCGATGTTTTGTGATTCTAGAAATCCTATAGGAGACGGTCCACAGCAGGTGACGCTAATGTTGTCAGTAGAGGTGTTGAAGCCAAAGATCTGCAGTTCCAACTAGAGGTGCCGATGTACATACAGGACAAAATCATCTCGTGTGAATGTAGTTCAGGCATGTTTAAGATGAATGCAGTCATGTTAATGCCTACCATATTCTATCTTGAGCCTCTCCTCAGGGACCCCCTCCTCAGTTCCTGAGGCTCCTGTAAGTCATGTACAGGGGACTGGAGAGTGGGCTCTGTCCAGTCTGAGCCCTGAGTTACCCTGTGTGTATCTTAGGATACTTTGTATTTCTGTGGTGTCCGTTGTAACATCATCTCTTTCATTTCAGATTTATTTGGGCCCTCTCTTTTTAAAAAAACATACTACTGTTGTCTTTTATTCTTTACAGAAGTTTAATAAGTGTTTGATCTACTATCCTTACCCTATGTATACTTTTTGCAGTGAGATTTTTACTTTTCTTTGTTTCCTTGTTACTATCAATAATTAGTGAGACTTCTTTTAAGCTACCTTCAACATTGCTTATAAAGCTGCTTTATTAGTGATGACAGAGCCTTAATGGAAGTCATGTTCTGGTTGTAAATTAGAATGCAATGTGCCAGCAAATAGCCCCTTAAGTTTATGTCTCATTACTTCTTGTTCTTTTTTTAATTTAATTTTTATTTTTTGTCAGAGCAAATTTAATTAAAATGTTTTGTTTCTTCTAGGTGTGAAAGATGTGGTTCTTTTAAACATATACATATATCTATTCTTCTTTGGATCATTTTCCCATGTAGGTTATGACACGATGTTGAGTAGTCTTGTCTTGGTATTACGTAGGTCTTTGGTGATTACATATTTCACATGTGTTTCTATATCTATCTTAACCCCAATATCCTAATGTATCCAATCCTCACACCTTTCCATTTGGTGAACCATAAGTTTGTTTAATGAATCTGTGATTGCATTTCTCTGTGGAAATATTTTCATTGGTATCAATTTTTAGCTAAGACCTATAAGTGATATTATAGGATATGTGTCTTTTGCTTTCTGACTTAGTACAATTTGCCTGATTACCTCAAGAATCATACATGGTGCTGCAAATGGCATTGTTTCATTTTTTTCCCTGGCTAATATTCCATCTGTACGTGTACCAGTTCTTCTTTGGCCACGCACCTCTTGATGGACTTTCTGGTTGCCTCCATGTCTTGGCTATTGTAATACTGCTGCAATGCACATTTGCTTGCCTGTGTCTTTCCAGTTATATCTTCTTATGTTATAGGCCAAGCAGTGGGCTTGCTGTATCATATGGTAGCTCAGTGTGTATGTTTTAAAGGCACCACCATTCAGTTCTCATTAGTGGCTCTTTCCAGGTTACGTCCCACTTAAAATTGAGGGTATGCATTTCTCCAAAACACCTTCAATATTTATTGTTTGTAGTTTTCTTGCTGATGGTTATTCTAATGGGTGCGAGCTGATGCCTATCTGTGGTTGAATTTGCATGTGTCCCATAATCTGTTGAAATTGAGCTTTAAAGCATGCCCTTTTTATTTATCAAACTGTGATTACAGCTCAGTTCTTCAAAGTGTTTTCTTAAAGTAAGTGTCACATTTTGAAAAATTTTGGCCATTACCTCCCTCAAGACATTTTGAGGGCACGTTTCATTTACAGCCCTGAAGTACTTGTTCATATGAAGTGACCATTAGCACAGGTTTTAAAGCTGCTTTTGCAGGTAACGGCCAGAGGGTGGCAGCCTTTCTACGTTCCTAATCTGGTAAATAGGGAAAGAGACCTTCAGCCCCAAGAGTGTCCAGCTTTATTTCTCATCCAGCTGTGGGTCTAGATATGGTCACACCAGGTTGCATCACAGCCCCGGAACGAATTACGTAAAAATTTTCCCTCTATCACTGTCTTTGTTTTTTGGAATTTTTAAGTAATTTATTTTTATAATGGGGTTTACCTGATTTTCACTGCTGTGTTTATGCCCCTTTACACCCACTTGATTCACTTACAGAGGGACATCAATACATAGGTTTTAAGATTATTACTATTCAGATATATTCTTGTGCAGCGAATAGGGCGTGTTGAGTCCAGTTCTCTGAGCAAGGAGTAGGTCTTGTCTATTACATATTGGGTTTATGGAACGGTATCTGAGCTAATTTGAAACCCTTGTTTTATATATCACCCCACCTCACCTTTCCCGTTAAGCAGCCATACTGTGTTTTCTGCATGTGTGACTCTGTTCTGTTTTGTAATTCAGTTCAAGTGTAACGGTTTTTACATTCCCTCTATCAGTGATACCTTATGAGAAGTGTCCTTTTCTGTGTGACTTATTTCACTTAGAATCGTCGTACCTAAATCCACTCATCATGCTGCTACTAGCCTTATGACATTGATTTCATGGCTGAGTGATATTCCATTGTACATAAGGACCACAACTTCTTTATCCATTTTTCTCTTTCCTGGGATATTGAAGGTGGAATGAAGTGGAGGTCCTTGTCAACAGAGCAGCCCTCAACTTGGGGGTGCTTGTGTCTTGCTGATTTTTCATTTTCCCAATTTATACCCCCATGAGTGGAAGTGCCCTATGCTCTCTAAGCTGTGTTTTTTAGATGTTTCAGGACTCACCGTACACTTCTCCAGAGTGGCTGTTGGCAATTTACATCCCGCCCATCAGTGTAGCAAGGCTCCCATTTCTCCATGGCCTGTCCTGCATTTCTGGTTTTGACACTTTTTTCAGCATGGCCCTTTTGACCGATGGGTAGCGAGTCTTCTTGTAGTGCTGATTTGCCTTTCCAGGTTGCTTGGTTGGCCAAAAAGGGCGTATGCGTTTTTTCCTGAATATATTCAGGAAAAAACGCATACGCCCTTTTTGGCCAAGGGCATCATTGTCAACGTTTTGCCGCTTTTCATGTGCTTTAAAGGCGATTCGAATCTACCTCCTGAAATCTGTTTCCTGCAATTCTGCCTTGATTTCAAATCGTCTTCTTTGCCTTCCCTCAATATATTTGTGGACGAGAGTTATCATTTATAACTCTGCAGGTTTGTGAATTGCAGTGCCCTCAAGCTCCATTTTACAACTCGCTTTTTTGGGAGCTGGCCGCAGAAGCGCAGGATGGCTTCAGGCCCTCTTCTGGTTCCGGGGGGCAGGCTGAGCCTGTGGTTAATTCTTCTTCCTGATGGGAAAATAGAGTGACCAGTGCCTGTCCCGACACCAAGAGCTAGTCTCTCGTTGGTTCCCCGTCTTCCCGTTCATCCTCAGGACAAATTGCAACCTGTACGGAACAGGAGGTTAAAGGTGCTGATGTTCCAAGTAGGGAGATTGCTAGTAAAGCGGCTGGAATGGCGAACCCGGGCACAAGGAGATGAGAAATGAGGTGCGTTTTAGAAACCTTTCCCCATCACACGGTGTACCATCTTCTGGGTTTCTCATGCATGTTTTCGATGTAGGAAGATGCCCTTGAACCTGGAGATTTGGGACCCATGCGATGGGTACCACGCAGTATTACTTTAAAGGGTCTGCATTTGCTCACCCAACCTCACCAAACCTCTCAGCCCCAAGAGTGTCCACCCTTATGTCTCATCCAGCTGTGGGTCTAGATATGGTCAATCCAGGTTGCATCACAGCCCCTGAACTCATTGTGTAAGAATTTCTATCTCTTTCACTGTCGTTGTTTCATGGGTTTTTCAAAGTAATTTATTTTCATAATGGGAATTTAGCTGCTTTTCACGGCTGTGTTTATGCCGCTTTACACCCACTTGACACACTAACAGAGAGATATCAATACATAGGTTTTAAGATTATTACTAGTCAGATATATTCTTGTGCGGTGAATAGGGCGTGTTGAGTCCAGTTCTCTGAGCAAGGAGTAGGTCTTGTCTACTACATATTGGGTTTATGGAACGGTATCTGAGCTAATTTGATACCCTTGTTTTATGTATCACCCCACCTCACCTTTCCCGTTAAGCAGCCATAGTGTGTTTTCTGCATGTGTGACTCTGTTCTGTTTTGTAATTCAGTTCAAGTGTAACGGTTTTTACATTCCCTCTATCAGTGATACCTTATAAGAAGTGTCCTTTTCTGTGTGACTTATTTCACTTAGAATCGTCGTACCTAAATCCACTCATCATGCTGCTACTAACCTTATGACATTGATTTCATGGCTGAGTGATATTCCATTGTACATAAAGACCACAACTTTATTATCCATTTTTCTCTTTCCTGGGATATTTAAGGTGGAATGAAGTGGAGGTCCTTGTCAACAGAGCAGCCCTCAACTTTGGGTGCTTGTGTCTTGCTGATTTTTAAGTTTTCCCAATTTATACACCCATGAGTGGAAGTGCCCTATGCTCTCTAAGCTGTGTTTTTCAGATGTTTCAGGACACACCGTACACTTCTCCAGAGTGGCTGTTGGCAATTTACATCCCGCCCATCAGTGTAGCAAGGCTCCCATTTCTCCATGGCCTGTCCTGCATTTCTGGTTTTGACACTTTTTTCAGCATGGCCCTTTTGACCGATGGGAAGCGAGACTTCTCTGTAGCGCTGATTTGCCTTTCCAGGTTGCTTGGTTGGCCAAAAAGGGCGTATGCGTTTTTTCCTGAATATATTCAGGAAAAAACGCATACGCCCTTTTTGGCCAAGGGCATCATTGTCAACGTTTTGCCGCTTTTCATGTGCTTTAAAGGCGATTCGAATCTACCTCCTGAAATCTGTTTCGTGCAATTCTGCCTTGATTTCAAATCCTCTTCTTTGCCTTCCCTCAATATATTTGTGGACGAGAGTTATCATTTATAACTCTGCAGGTTTGTGAATTGCAGTGCCCTGAACCTCCATTTTACAACTCGCTTTTTTGGGAGCTGGCCGCAAAAGTGCAGTATGGCTTCAGGCCCTGTTCTGGTTCCGGGGGGCAGGCTGAGCCTGTGGTTAATTCTTCTTCCTGATGGGAAAATAGAGTGACCAGTGCCTGTCCCGACACCAAGAGCTAGTCTCTCGTTGGTTCCCCGTCTTCCCGTTCATCCTCAGGACAAATTGCAACCTGTACGGAACAGGAGGTTAAAGGTGCTGATGTTCCAAGTAGGGAGATTGCTAGTAAAGCGGCTGGAATGGCGAACCCGGGCACAAGGAGATGAGAAATGAGGTGCGTTTTAGAAACCTTTCCCCATCACACGGTGTACCATCTTCTGGGTTTCTCATGCATGTTTTCGATGTAGGAAGATGCCCTTGAACCTGGAGATTTGGGACCCATGCGATGGGTACCACGCAGTATTACTTTAAAGGGTCTGCATTTGCTCACCCAACCTCACCAAACCTCTCAGCCCCAAGAGTGTCCACCCTTATGTCTCATCCAGCTGTGGGTCTAGATATGGTCAATCCAGGTTGCATCACAGCCCCTGAACTCATTGTGTAAGAATTTCTATCTCTTTCACTGTCGTTGTTTCATGGGTTTTTCAAAGTAATTTATTTTCATAATGGGAATTTAGCTGCTTTTCACGGCTGTGTTTATGCCGCTTTACACCCACTTGACACACTAACAGAGAGATATCAATACATAGGTTTTAAGATTATTACTAGTCAGATATATTCTTGTGCGGTGAATAGGGCGTGTTGAGTCCAGTTCTCTGAGCAAGGAGTAGGTCTTGTCTACTACATATTGGGTTTATGGAACGGTATCTGAGCTAATTTGATACCCTTGTTTTATGTATCACCCCACCTCACCTTTCCCGTTAAGCAGCCATAGTGTGTTTTCTGCATGTGTGACTCTGTTCTGTTTTGTAATTCAGTTCAAGTGTAACGGTTTTTACATTCCCTCTATCAGTGATACCTTATAAGAAGTGTCCTTTTCTGTGTGACTTATTTCACTTAGAATCGTCATACCTAAATCCACTCATCATGCTGCTACTAACCTTATGACATTGATTTCATGGCTGAGTGATATTCCATTGTACATAAGGACCACAACTTCTTTATCCATTTTTCTCTTTCCTTGGATATTTAAGGTGGAATGAAGTGGAGGTCCTTGTCAACAGAGCAGCCCTCAACTTTGGGGTGCTTGTGTCTTGCTGATTTTTCATTTTCCCAATTTATACCCCCATGAGTGGAAGTGCCCTATGCTCTCTAAGCTGTGTTTTTCAGATGTTTCAGGACACACCGTACACTTCTCCAGAGTGGCTGTTGGCAATTTACATCCCGCCCATCAGTGTAGCAAGGCTCCCATTTCTCCATGGCCTGTCCTGCATTTCTGGTTTTGACAATTTTTTCAGCATGGCCCTTTTGACCGATGGGAAGCGAGACTTCTCTGTTGCGCTGATTTGCCTTTCCAGGTTGCTTGGTTGGCCAAAAAGGGCGTATGCGTTTTTTCCTGAATATATTCAGGAAAAAACGCATACGCCCTTTTTGGCCAAGGGCATCATTGTCAACGTTTTGCCGCTTTTCATGTGCTTTAAAGGCGATTCATATCTACCTCCTGAAATCTGTTTCGTGCAATTCTGCCTTGATTTCAAATCGTCTTCTTTGCCTTCCCTCAATATATTTGTGGACGAGAGTTATCATTTATAACTCTGCAGGTTTGTGAATTGCAGTGCCCTGAACCTCCATTTTACAACTCGCTTTTTTGGGAGCTGGCCGCAAAAGCGCAGGATGGCTTCAGGCCCTGTTCTGGTTCCGGGGGGCAGGCTGAGCCTCTGGTTAATTCTTCTTCCTGATGGGAAAATAGAGTGACCTGTGCCTGTCCCGAAACCAAGAGCTAGTCTCTCGTTGGTTCCCCGTCTTCCCGTTCATCTTCAGGACAAATTGCAACCTGTACGGAACAGGAGGTTAAAGGTGCTGATGCTCCAAGTAGGGAGATTGCTAGTAAAGCGGCTGGAATGGTGAACCCGGGCACAAGGAGATGAGAAATGAGGTGCGTTTTAGAAACCTTTCCCCATCACACGGTGTACCATCTTCTGGGTTTCTCATGCATGTTTTCGATGTAGGAAGATGCCCTTGAACCTGGAGATTTGGAACCCATGTGATGGGTACCACGCAGTATTACTTTAAAGGGTCTGCGTTTCCTCACCCAACCTCACCAAACCTCTCAGCCCCAAGAGTGTCCACCCTTATGTCTCATCCAGCTGTGGGTCTAGATATGGTCAATCCAGGTTGCATCACAGCCCCTGAACTCATTGTGTAAGAATTTCTATCTCTTTCACTGTCGTTGTTTCATGGGTTTTTCAAAGTAATTTATTTTCATAATGGGGTTTAGCTGCTTTTCACGGCTGTGTTTATGCCGCTTTACACCCACTTGACACACTAACAGAGAGATATCAATACATAGGTTTTAAGATTATTACTAGTCAGATAGATTCTTGTGCGGTGAATAGGGCGTGTTGAGTCCAGTTCTCTGAGCAAGGAGTAGGTCTTGTCTACTACATATTGGGTTTATGGAACGGTATCTGAGCTAATTTGATACCCTTGTTTTATGTATCACCCCACCTCACCTTTCCCGTTAAGCAGCCATAGTGTGTTTTCTGCATGTGTGACTCTGTTCTGTTTTGTAATTCAGTTCAAGTGTAACGGTTTTTACATTCCCTCTAAAAGTGATACCTTATGAGAAGTGTCCTTTTCTGTGTGACTTATTTCACTTAGAATCGTCGTACCTAAATCCACTCATCATGCTGCTACTAACCTTATGACATTGATTTCATGGCTGAGTGATATTCCATTGTACATAAGGACCACAACTTCTTTATCCATTTTTCTCTTTCCTTGGATATTTAAGGTGGAATGAAGTGGAGGTCCTGGTCAACAGAGCAGCCCTCAACTTTGGGGTGCTTGTGTCTTGCTGATTTTTCATTTTCCCAATTTATACCCCCATGAGTGGAAGTGCCCTATGCTCTCTAAGCTGTGTTTTTCAGATGTTTCAGGACACACCGTACACTTCTCCAGAGTGGCTGTTGGCAATTTACATCCCGCCCATCAGTGTAGCAAGGCTCTCATTTCTCCATGGCTTGTCCTGCATTTCTGGTTTTGACACTTTTTTCAGCATGGCCCTTTTGACCGATGGGGAGCGAGACTTCTTTGTAGCGCTGATTTGCCTTTCCAGGTTGCTTGGTTGGCCAAAAAGGGCGTATGCGTTTTTTCCTGAATATATTCAGGAAAAAACGCATACGCCCTTTTTGGCCAAGGGCATCATTGTCAACATTTTGCCGCTTTTCATGTGCTTTAAAGGCGATTCGAATCTACCTCCTGAAATCTGTTTCCTGCAATTCTGCCTTGATTTCAAATCCTCTTCTTTGCCTTCCCTCAATATATTTGTGGACGAGAGTTATCATTTATAACTCTGCAGGTTTGTGAATTGCACTGCCCTGAACCTCCATTTTACAACTCGCTTTTTTGGGAGCTGGCCGCAAAAGCGCAGGATGGCTTCAGGCCCTGTTCTGGTTCCAGGGGGCAGGCTGAGCCTGTGGTTAATTCTTCTTCCTGATGAGAAAATAGAGTGACCTGTGCCTGTCCCAACACCAAGAGCTAGTCTCTCGTTGGTTCCCCGTCTTCCCGTTCATCCTCAGGACAAATTGCAACCTGTACGGAACAGGAGGTTAAAGGTGCTGATGCTCCAAGTAGGGAGATTGCTAGTAAAGCGGCTGGAATGGCGAACCCGGGCACAAGGAGATGAGAAATGAGGTGCGTTTTAGAAACCTTTCCCTATCACACGGTGTACCATCTTCTGGGTTTCTCATGCATGTTTTCGATGTAGGAAGATGCCCTTGAACCTGGAGATTTGGGACCCATGCGATGGGTACCACGCAGTATTACTTTAAAGGGTCTGTGTTTGCTCACCCAACCTCACCAAACCTCTCAGCCCCAAGAGTGTCCACCCTTATGTCTCATCCAGCTGTGGGTCTAGATATGGTCAATCCAGGTTGCATCACAGCCCCTGAACTCATTGTGTAAGAATTTCTATCTCTTTCACTGTCGTTGTTTCATGGGTTTTTCAAAGTAATTTATTTTCATAATGGGGTTTAGCTGCTTTTCACTGCTGTGTTTATGCCGCTTTACACCCACTTGACACACTAACAGAGAGATATCAATACATAGGTTTTAAGATTATTACTAGTCAGATAGATTCTTGTGTGGTGAATAGGGCGTGTTGAGTCCAGTTCTCTGAGCAAGGAGTAGGTCTTGTCTATTACATATTGGGTTTATGGAACGGTATCTGAGCTATTTTGATACCCTTGTTTTATGTATCACCCCACCTCACCTTTCCCGTTAAGCAGCCATAGTGTGTTTTCTGCATGTGTGACGCTGTTCTGTTTTGTAATTCAGTTCAAGTGTAACGGTTTTTACATTCCCTCTATAAGTGATACCTTATGAGACGTGTCCTTTTCTGTGTGACTTATTTCACTTAGAATTGTCGTACCTAAATCCACTCATCATGCTGCTACTAACCTTATGACATTGATTTCATGGCTGAGTGATATTCCATTGTACATAAGGACCACAATTTTATAATCCATTTTTCTCTTTCGTGGGATATTTAAGGTGGAATGAAGTGGAGGTCCTTGTCAACAGAGCAGCCCTCAACTTTGGGGTGCTTGTGTCTTGCTGATTTTTAATTTTCCCAATTTATTCACCCATGAGTGGAAGTGCCCTATGCTCTCTAAGCTGTGTTTTTCAGATGTTTCAGGACACACCGTACACTTCTCCAGAGTGGCTGTTGGCAATTTACATCCCACCCATCAGTGTAGCAAGGCTCCCATTTCTCCATGTCCTGTACTGCATTTCTGGTTTTGACACTTTTTTCAGCATGGCCCCTTTGACCGATGGGAAGCGAGACTTCTCTGTAGCGCTGATTTGCCTTTCCAGGTTGCTTGGTTGGCCAAAAAGGGCGTATGCGTTTTTTCCTGAATATATTCAGGAAAAAACGCATACGCCCTTTTTGGCCAAGGGCATCATTGTCAACGTTTTGCCGCTTTTCATGTGCTTTAAAGGCGATTCGTATCTACCTCCTGAAATCTGTTTCGTGCAATTCTGCCTTGATTTCAAATCCTCTTCTTTGCCTTCCCTCAATATATTTGTGGACGAGAGTTATCATTTATAACTCTGCAGGTTTGTGAATTGCAGTGCCCTGAACCTCCATTTTACAACTCGCATTTTTGGGAGCTGGCCGCAAAAGCGCAGGATGGCTTCACGCCCTGTTCTTGTTCCGGGGGGCAGGCTGAGCCTGTGGTTAATTCTTCTTCCTGATGGGAAAATAGAATGACCTGTGCCTGTCCCGACACCAAGAGCTAGTCTCTAGTTGGTTCCCCGTCTTCCCGTTCATCCTCGGGACAAATTGCAACCTGTACGGAACCGGAGGTTAAAGGTGCTGATGCTCCAAGTAAGGAGATTGCTAGTAAAGCGGCTGGAATGGCGAACCCGGGCACAAGGAGATGAGAAATGAGGTGCGTTTTAGAAACCTTTCCCCATCACACGGTGTACCATCTTCTGGGTTTCTCATGCATGTTTTCGATGTAGGAAGATGCCCTTGAACCTGGAGATTTGGGACCCATGCGATGGGTACCACGCAGTATTACTTTAAAGGGTCTGCGTTTGCTCACCCAACCTCACCAAACCTCTCAACCCCAAGAGTGTCCACCCTTATGCCTCATCCAGCTGTGGGTCTAGATATGGTCAATCCAGGTTGCATCACAGCCCCTGAACGCATTGTGTAAGAATTTCTCTCTCTTTCACTGTCTTTGTTTCATGGGTTTTTCAAAGTAATTTATTTTGATAATGGGGTTTAGCTGCTTTTCACTGCTGTGTTTATGCCGCTTTACACCCACTTGACACACTAACAGAGAGATATCAATACATAGGTTTTAAGATTATTACTAGTCAGATATATTCTTGTGCGGTGAATAGGGTGTGTTGAGGCCAGTTCTCTGAGCAAAGAGTAGGTCTTGTCTATTACATATTGGGTTTATGGAACGGTATCTGAGCTAATTTGAAACCCTTGTTTTATGTATCACGCCACCTCACCTTTCCCGTTAAGCAGCCATAGTGAGTTTTCTGCATGTGTGACTCTGTTCTGTTTTGTAATTCAGTTCAAGTGTAACGCTTTTTACATTCCCTCCTTAAGTGATACCTTATGAGAAGTGTCCTTTTCTGTGTGACTTATTTCACTTAGAATCGTCGTACCTAAATCCACTCATCATGCTGCTACTAGCCTTATGACATTGATTTCATGGCTGAGTGATATTCCATTGTACATAAGGACCACAACTTCTTTATCCATTTTTCTCTTTCCTGGGATATTGAAGGTGGAATGAAGTGGAGGTCCTTGTCAACAGAGCAGCCCTAAACTTTGGGGTGCTTGTGTGTTGCTGATTTTTCATTTTCCCAATTTATACCCCCATGAGTGGAAGTGCCCTATGCTCTCTAAGCTGTGTTTTTTAGATGTTTCAGGACACACTGTACACTTCTCCAGAGTGGCTGTTGGCAATTTACATCCCGCCCATCAGTGTAGCAAGGCTCCCATTTATCCATGGCCTGTCCTGCATTTCTGGTTTTGACACGTTTTTCAGCATGGCCCTTTTGACCGACGGGTAGTGAGTCTTCTTTGTAGCCCTGATTTGCCTTTCCAGGTTGCTTGGTTGGCCAAAAAGGGCGTATGCGTTTTTTCCTGAATATATTCAGGAAAAAACGCATACGCCCTTTTTGGCCAAGGGCATCATTGTCAACGTTTTGCCGCTTTTCATGTGCTTTAAAGGCGATTCGAATCTACCTCCTGAAATCTGTTTCCTGCAATTCTGCCTTGATTTCAAATCCACTTCTTTGCCTTCCCTCAATATATTTGTGGACGAGAGTTATCATTTATAACTCTGCAGGTTTGTGAATTGCAGTGCCCTGAAGCTCCATTTTACAACTCGCTTTTTTGGGAGCTGGCCGCAAAAGCGCAGGATGGCTTCAGGCCCTGTTCTGGTTCCGGGGGGGAGGATGAGCCTCTGGTTAATTCTTCTTCCTGATGCGAAAATAGAGTGACCTGTGCCTGTCCCAACACCAAGAGCTAGTCTCTCACTGGTTCCCCGTCTACCCGTTCATCCTCAGGACAAATTGCAACCTGTACGGAACAGGAGGTTAAAGGTGCTGATGCTCCAAGTAGGGAGATTGTTAGTAAAGCGGCTGGAATGGCGAACCCGGGCACAAGGAGAAGAGAAATGAGGTGCGTTTTAGAAACCTTTCCCCATCACATGGTGTACCATCTTTTTGTTTTCTCATGCATGTTTTCGATGTAGGAAGATGCCCTTGAACCTGGAGATTTGGGACCCATGCGATGGGTACCACGCAGTATTACTTTAAAGGGTCTGCGTTTGCTCACCAAACCTCACCAAACCTCTCAGCCCCAAGAGTGTCCACCCTTATGTGTCATCCAGCTGTGGGTCTAGATATGGTCAATCCAGGTTGTATCACAGCCCCTGAACTCATTGTGTAAAAATTTCTACCTCTTTCACTGTCGTTGTTTCATGGGTTTTTAAAAGTAGTTTATTTTTATAATGGGGTTTAGCTGCTTTTCACTGCTGGGTTTATGCCGCTTTACACCCACTTGACACACTAACAGAGAGATATCAATACATAGGTTTTACGATTATTATTAGTCAGATATATTCTTGTGCGGTGAATAGGGCGTGTTGAGTCCAGTTCTTTGAGCAAGGAGTAGGTCTTGTCTATTACATATTGGGTGTATGGAACGGTATCTGAGCTAATTTGATACCCTTGTTTTATGTATCACCCCACCTCACCTTTCCCGTTAAGCAGCCATAGTGTGTTTTCTGCATGTGTGACTCTGTTCTGTTTGGTAATTCAGTTCAAGTGTAACGGTTTTTACATTCCCTCTATCAGTGATACCTTATGAGAAGTGTCCTTTTCTGTGTGACTTATTTCACTTAGAATCGTCGTACCTAAATCCACTCATCATGCTGCTACTAGCCTTATGACATTGATTTCATGGCTGAGTGATATTCCATTGTACATAAGGATCACCACTTCTTTATCCATTTTTCTCTTTCCTGGGATATTTAAGGTGGAATGAAGTGGAGGTCCTTGTCAAGAGAGCAGCCCTAAACTTTGGGGTGCTTTTGTGTTGCTGATTTTTCATTTTGCCAATTTATATCCCCATGAGTGGAAGTGCCCTATGCTCTCTAAGCTGTGTTTTTTAGATGTTTCAGGACACACCGTACACTTCTCCAGAGTGGCTGTTGGCAATTTACATCCCGCTCATCAGTGTAGCAAGGCTCCCATTTCTCCATGGCCTGTCCTGCATTTCTGGTTTTGACACTTTTTTCAGCATGGCCCTTTTGACCGACGGGAAGCGAGACTTCTTTGTAACACTGATTTGCCTTTCCAGGTTGCTTGGTTGGCCAAAAAGGGCGTATGCGTTTTTTCCTGAATATATTCAGGAAAAAACGCATACGCCCTTTTTGGCCAAGGGCATCATTGTCAACGTTTTGCCGCTTTTCGTGTGCTTTAAAGCGATTCGAATCTACCTCCTGAAATCTGTTTCCTGCAATTCTGCCTTGATTTCAAATCCTCTTCTTTGCCTTCCCTCAATATATTTGTGGACGAGAGTTATCATTTATAACTCTGCAGGTTTGTGAATTGCAGTGCCCTGAAGCTCCATTGTGCAACTCGCTTTTTAGGGAGCTGGCCGCAAAAGCGCAGGATGGCTTCAGGCCCTGTTCTAGTTCCGCGGGGCAGGCTGAGCCTGTGGTTAATTCTTCTTCCTGATGGGAAAATAGAGTGACCTGTGCCTGTCCCGACACCAAGAGCTAGTCTCTCGTTGGTTCCCCGTCTTCCCGTTCATCCTCAGGACAAATTGCAAGCTGTACGGAACCGGAGGTTAAAGGTGCTGATGGTCCAAGTAGGGAGATTGCTAGTAAAGCGGCTGGAATGGCGAACCCGGGCACAAGGAGATGAGAAATGAGGTGCGTTTTAGAAACCTTTCCCCATCACACGGTGTACCATCTTCTGGGTTTCTCATGCATGTTTTCGATGTAGGAAGATGCCATTGAACCTGGAGATTTGGGACCCATGCGATGGGTACCACGCAGTATTACTTTAAAGGGTCTGCGTTTGCTCACCCAACCTCACCAAACCTCTCAGCCCCAAGAGTGTCCACCCTTATGTCTCATCCAGCTGTGGGTCTAGATATGGTCAATCCAGGTTGCATCACAGCCCCTGAACTCATTGTGTAAGAATTTCTATCTCTTTCACTGTCTTTGTTTCATGGGTGTTTCAAAGTAATTTATTTTTATAATGGGGTTTAGCTGCTTTTCACTGCTGTGTTTATGCCGCTTTACACCCACTTGACACACTAACAGAGAGATATCAGTACATAAGTTTTAAGATTATTACTAGTCAGATATATTCTTGTGCGGTGAATAGGGCGTGTTGAGTCCAGTTCTCTGAGCAAGGAGTAGGTCTTGTCTATTACATATTGGGTTTATGGAACGGTATCTGAGCTAATTTGAAACCCTTGTTTTATGTATCACCCCACCTCACCTTTCCCGTTAAGCAGCCATAGTGTGTTTTCTGCATGTGTGACTCTGTTCTGTTTTGTAATTCAGTGCAAGTGTAACGGTTTTTACATTCCCTCTATCAGTGATACCTTATGAGAAGTGTCCTTTTCTGTGTGACTTATTTCACTTAGAATCGTCGTACCTAAATCCACTCATCATGCTGCTACTAACCTTATGACATTGATTTCATGGCTGAGTGATATTCCATTGTACATAAAGACCACAACTTTATTATCCATTTTTCTCTTTCCTGGGATATTTAAGGTGGAATGAAGTGGAGGTCCTTGTCAACAGAGCAGCCCTCAACTTTGGGTGCTTGTGTCTTGCTGATTTTTAAGTTTTCCCAATTTATACACCCATGAGTGGAAGTGCCCTATGCTCTCTAAGCTGTGTTTTTCAGATGTTTCAGGACACACCGTACACTTCTCCAGAGTGGCTGTTGGCAATTTACATCCCGCCCATCAGTGTAGCAAGGCTCCCATTTCTCCATGGCCTGTCCTGCATTTCTGGTTTTGACACTTTTTTCAGCATGGCCCTTTTGACCGATGGGAAGCGAGACTTCTCTGTAGCGCTGATTTGCCTTTCCAGGTTGCTTGGTTGGCCAAAAAGGGCGTATGCGTTTTTTCCTGAATATATTCAGGAAAAAACGCATACGCCCTTTTTGGCCAAGGGCATCATTGTCAACGTTTTGCCGCTTTTCATGTGCTTTAAAGGCGATTCGAATCTACCTCCTGAAATCTGTTTCGTGCAATTCTGCCTTGATTTCAAATCCTCTTCTTTGCCTTCCCTCAATATATTTGTGGACGAGAGTTATCATTTATAACTCTGCAGGTTTGTGAATTGCAGTACCCTGAACCTCCATTTTACAACTCGCTTTTTTGGGAGCTGGCCGCAAAAGTGCAGTATGGCTTCAGGCCCTGTTCTGGTTCCGGGGGGCAGGCTGAGCCTGTGGTTAATTCTTCTTCCTGATGGGAAAATAGAGTGACCAGTGCCTGTCCCGACACCAAGAGCTAGTCTCTCGTTGGTTCCCCGTCTTCCCGTTCATCCTCAGGACAAATTGCAACCTGTACGGAACAGGAGGTTAAAGGTGCTGATGTTCCAAGTAGGGAGATTGCTAGTAAAGCGGCTGGAATGGCGAACCCGGGCACAAGGAGATGAGAAATGAGGTGCGTTTTAGAAACCTTTCCCCATCACACGGTGTACCATCTTCTGGGTTTCTCATGCATGTTTTCGATGTAGGAAGATGCCCTTGAACCTGGAGATTTGGGACCCATGCGATGGGTACCACGCAGTATTACTTTAAAGGGTCTGCATTTGCTCACCCAACCTCACCAAACCTCTCAGCCCCAAGAGTGTCCACCCTTATGTCTCATCCAGCTGTGGGTCTAGATATGGTCAATCCAGGTTGCATCACAGCCCCTGAACTCATTGTGTAAGAATTTCTCTCTCTTTCACTGTCGTTGTTTCATGGGTTTTTCAAAGTAATTTATTTTCATAATGGGAATTTAGCTGCTTTTCACGGCTGTGTTTATGCCGCTTTACACCCACTTGACACACTAACAGAGAGATATCAATACATAGGTTTTAAGATTATTACTAGTCAGATATATTCTTGTGCGGTGAATAGGGCGTGTTGAGTCCACTTCTCTGAGCAAGGAGTAGGTCTTGTCTACTACATATTGGGTTTATGGAACGGTATCTGAGCTAATTTGATACCCTTGTTTTATGTATCACCCCACCTCACCTTTCCCGTTAAGCAGCCATAGTGTGTTTTCTGCATGTGTGACTCTGTTCTGTTTTGTAATTCAGTTCAAGTGTAACGGTTTTTACATTCCCTCTATCAGTGATACCTTATGAGAAGTGTCCTTTTCTGTGTGACTTATTTCACTTAGAATCGTCGTACCTAAATCCACTCATCATGCTGCTACTAACCTTATGACATTGATTTCATGGCTGAGTGATATTCCATTGTACATAAGGACCACAACTTCTTTATCCATTTTTCTCTTTCCTGGGATATTTAAGGTGGAATGAAGTGGAGGTCCTTGTCAACAGAGCAGCCCTCAACTTTGGGGTGCTTGTGTCTTGCTGATTTTTCATTTTCCCAATTTATACCCCCATGAGTGGAAGTGCCCTATGCTCTCTAAGCTGTGTTTTTCAGATGTTTCAGGACACACCGTACACTTCTCCAGAGTGGCTGTTGGCAATTTACATCGCGCCCATCAGTGTAGCAAGGCTCCCATTTCTCCATGGCCTGTCCTGCATTTCTGGTTTTGACACTTTTTTCAGCATGGCCCTTTTGACCGATGGGAAGCGAGACTTCTCTGTTGCGCTGATTTGCCTTTCCAGGTTGCTTGGTTGGCCAAAAAGGGCGTATGCGTTTTTTCCTGAATATATTCAGGAAAAAACGCATACGCCCTTTTTGGCCAAGGGCATCATTGTCAACGTTTTGCCGCTTTTCATGTGCTTTAAAGGCTATTCATATCTACCTCCTGAAATCTGTTTCGTGCAATTCTGCCTTGATTTCAAATCGTCTTCTTTGCCTTCCCTCAATATATTTGTGGACGAGAGTTATCATTTATAACTCTGCAGGTTTGTGAATTGCAGTGCCCTGAACCTCCATTTTACAACTCGCTTTTTTGGGAGCTGGCCGCAAAAGCGCAGGATGGCTTCAGGCCCTGTTCTGGTTCCGGGGGGCAGGCTGAGCCTGTGGTTAATTCTTCTTCCTGATGGGAAAATAGAGTGACCTGTGCCTGTCCCGACACCAAGAGCTAGTCTCTCGTTGGTTCCCCGTCTTCCCGTTCATCTTCAGGACAAATTGCAACCTGTACGGAACAGGAGGTTAAAGGTGCTGATGCTCCAAGTAGGGAGATTGCTAGTAAAGCGGCTGGAATGGTGAACCCGGGCACAAGGAGATGAGAAATGAGGTGCGTTTTAGAAACCTTTCCCCATCACACGGTGTACCATCTTCTGGGTTTCTCATGCATGTTTTCGGTGTAGGAAGATGCCCTTGAACCTGGAGATTTGGAACCCATGCGATGGGTACCACGCAGTATTACTTTAAAGGGTCTGCGTTTGCTCACCCAACCTCACCAAACCTCTCAGCCCCAAGAGTGTCCACCCTTATGTCTCATCCAGCTGTGGGTCTAGATATGGTCAATCCAGGTTGCATCACAGCCCCTGAACGCATTGTGTAAGAATTTCTATCTCTTTCACTGTCGTTGTTTCATGGGTTTTTCAAAGTAATTTATTTTCATAATTGGGTTTAGCTGCTTTTCACGGCTGTGTTTATGCCGCTTTACACCCACTTGACACACTAACAGAGAGATATCAATACATAGGTTTTAAGATTATTACTAGTCAGATATATTCTTGTGCGGTGAATAGGGCGTGTTGAGTCCAGTTCTCTGAGCAAGGAGTAGGTCTTGTCTACTACATATTGGGTTTATGGAACGGTATCTGAGCTAATTTGATACCCTTGTTTTATGTATCACCCCACCTCACCTTTCCCGTTAAGCAGCCATAGTGTGTTTTCTGCATGTGTGACTCTGTTCTGTTTTGTAATTCAGTTCAAGTGTAACGGTTTTTACATTCCCTCTATCAGTGATACCTTATGAGAAGTGTCCTTTTCTGTGTGACTTATTTCACTTAGAATCGTCGTACCTAAATCCACTCATCATGCTGCTACTAACCTTATGACATTGATTTCATGGCTGAGTGATATTCCATTGTACATAAGGACCACAACTTCTTTATCCATTTTTCTCTTTCCTTGGATATTTAAGGTGGAATGAAGTGGAGGTCCTTGTCAACAGAGCAGCCCTCAACTTTGGGGTGCTTGTGTCTTGCTGATTTTTCATTTTCCCAATTTATACCCCCATGAGTGGAAGTGCCCTATGCTCTCTAAGCTGTGTTTTTCAGATGTTTCAGGACACACCGTACACTTCTCCAGAGTGGCTGTTGGCAATTTACATCCCGCCCAACAGTGTAGCAAGGCTCCCATTTCTCCATGGCCTGTCCTGCATTTCTGGTTTTGACACTTTTTTCAGCATGGCCCTTTTGACCGATGGGAAGCGAGACTTCTCTGTTGCGCTGATTTGCCTTTCCAGGTTGCTTGGTTGGCCAAAAAGGGCGTATGCGTTTTTTCCTGAATATATTCAGGAAAAAACGCATACGCCCTTTTTGGCCAAGGGCATCATTGTCAACGTTTTGCCGCTTTTCATGTGCTTTAAAGGCGATTCATATCTACCTCCTGAAATCTGTTTCGTGCAATTCTGCCTTGATTTCAAATCGTCTTCTTTGCCTTCCCTCAATATATTTGTGGACGAGAGTTATCATTTATAACTCTGCAGGTTTGTGAATTGCAGTGCCCTGAACCTCCATTTTACAACTCGCTTTTTTGGGAGCTGGCCGCAAAAGCGCAGGATGGCTTCAGGCCCTGTTCTGGTTCCGGGGGGCAGGCTGAGCCTGTGGTTAATTCTTCTTCCTGATGGGAAAATAGAGTGACCTGTGCCTGTCCCGACACCAAGAGCTAGTCTCTCGTTGGTTCCCCGTCTTCCCGTTCATCTTCAGGACAAATTGCAACCTGTACGGAACAGGAGGTTAAAGGTGCTGATGCTCCAAGTAGGGAGATTGCTAGTAAAGCGGCTGGAATGGTGAACCCGGGCACAAGGAGATGAGAAATGAGGTGCGTTTTAGAAACCTTTCCCCATCACACGGTGTACCATCTTCTGGGTTTCTCATGCATGTTTTCGATGTAGGAAGATGCCCTTGAACCTGGAGATTTGGAACCCATGTGATGGGTACCACGCAGTATTACTTTAAAGGGTCTGCGTTTGCTCACCCAACCTCACCAAACCTCTCAGCCCCAAGAGTGTCCACCCTTATGTCTCATCCAGCTGTGGGTCTAGATATGGTCAATCCAGGTTGCATCACAGCCCCTGAACTCATTGTGTAAGAATTTCTATCTCTTTCACTGTCGTTGTTTCATGGGTTTTTCAAAGTAATTTATTTTCATAATTGGGTTTAGCTGCTTTTCACGGCTGTGTTTATGCCGCTTTACACCCACTTGACACACTAACAGAGAGATATCAATACATAGGTTTTAAGATTATTACTAGTCAGATATATTCTTGTGCGGTGAATAGGGCGTGTTGAGTCCACTTCTCTGAGCAAGGAGTAGGTCTTGTCTACTACATATTGGGTTTATGGAACGGTATCTGAGCTAATTTGATACCCTTGTTTTATGTATCACCCCACCTCACCTTTCCCGTTAAGCAGCCATAGTGTGTTTTCTGCATGTGTGACTCTGTTCTGTTTTGTAATTCAGTTCAAGTGTAACGGTTTTTACATTCCCTCTATCAGTGATACCTTATGAGAAGTGTCCTTTTCTGTGTGACTTATTTCACTTAGAATCGTCGTACCTAAATCCACTCATCATGCTGCTACTAACCTTATGACATTGATTTCATGGCTGAGTGATATTCCATTGTACATAAGGACCACAACTTCTTTATCCATTTTTCTCTTTCCTTGGATATTTAAGGTGGAATGAAGTGGAGGTCCTTGTCAACAGAGCAGCCCTCAACTTTGGGGTGCTTGTGTCTTGCTGATTTTTCATTTTCCCAATTTATACCCCCATGAGTGGAAGTGCCCTATGCTCTCTAAGCTGTGTTTTTCAGATGTTTCAGGACACACCGTACACTTCTCCAGAGTGGCTGTTGGCAATTTACATCCCGCCCATCAGTGTAGCAAGGCTCCCATTTCTCCATGGCCTGTCCTGCATTTCTGGTTTTGACACTTTTTTCAGCATGGCCCTTTTGACCGAAGGGAAGCGAGACTTCTCTGTTGCGCTGATTTGCCTTTCCAGGTTGCTTGGTTGGCCAAAAAGGGCGTATGCGTTTTTTCCTGAATATATTCAGGAAAAAACGCATACGCCCTTTTTGGCCAAGGGCATCATTGTCAACGTTTTGCCGCTTTTCATGTGCTTTAAAGGCGATTCATATCTACCTCCTGAAATCTGTTTCGTGCAATTCTGCCTTGATTTCAAATCGTCTTCTTTGCCTTCCCTCAATATATTTGTGGACGAGAGTTATCATTTATAACTCTGCAGGTTTGTGAATTGCAGTGCCCTGAACCTCCATTTTACAACTCGCTTTTTTGGGAGCTGGCCGCAAAAGCGCAAGATGGCTTCAGGCCCTGTTCTGGTTCCGGGGGGCAGGCTGAGCCTGTGGTTAATTCTTCTTCCTGATGGGAAAATAGAGTGACCTGTGCCTGTCCCGACACCAAGAGCTAGTCTCTCGTTGGTTCCCCGTCTTCCCGTTCATCTTCAGGACAAATTGCAACCTGTACGGAACAGGAGGTTAAAGGTGCTGATGCTCCAAGTAGGGAGATTGCTAGTAAAGCGGCTGGAATGGTGAACCGGGGCACAAGGAGATGAGAAATGAGGTGCGTTTTAGAAACCTTTCCCCATCACACGGTGTACCATCTTCTGGGTTTCTCATGCATGTTTTCGATGTAGGAAGATGCCCTTGAACCTGGAGATTTGGAACCCATGCGATGGGTACCACGCAGTATTACTTTAAAGGGTCTGCGTTTGCTCACCCAACCTCACCAAACCTCTCAGCCCCAAGAGTGTCCACCCTTATGTCTCATCCAGCTGTGGGTCTAGATATGGTCAATCCAGGTTGCATCACAGCCCCTGAACGCATTGTGTAAGAATTTCTATCTCTTTCACTGTCGTTGTTTCATGGGTTTTTCAAAGTAATTTATTTTCATAATTGGGTTTAGCTGCTTTTCACGGCTGTGTTTATGCCGCTTTACACCCACTTGACACACTAACAGAGAGATATCAATACATAGGTTTTAAGATTATTACTAGTCAGATATATTCTTGTGCGGTGAATAGGGCGTGTTGAGTCCACTTCTCTGAGCAAGGAGTAGGTCTTGTCTACTACATATTGGGTTTATGGAACGGTATCTGAGCTAATTTGATACCCTTGTTTTATGTATCACCCCACCTCACCTTTCCCGTTAAGCAGCCATAGTCTGTTTTCTGCATGTGTGACTCTGTTCTGTTTTGTAATTCAGTTCAAGTGTAACGGTTTTTACATTCCCTCTATCAGTGATACCTTATGAGAAGTGTCCTTTTCTGTGTGACTTATTTCACTTAGAATCGTCGTACCTAAATCCACTCATCATGCTGCTACTAACCTTATGACATTGATTTCATGGCTGAGTGATATTCCATTGTACATAAGGACCACAACTTCTTTATCCATTTTTCTCTTTCCTGGGATATTGAAGGTGGAATGAAGTGGAGGTCCTTGTCAACAGAGCAGCCCTCAACTTTGGGGTGCTTGTGTCTTGCTGATTTTTCATTTTCCCAATTTATACCCCCATGAGTGGAAGTGCCCTATGCTCTCTAAGCTGTGTTTTTCAGATGTTTCAGGACACACCGTACACTTCTCCAGAGTGGCTGTTGGCAATTTACATCCCGCCCATCAGTGTAGCAAGGCTCCCATTTCTCCATGGCCTGTCCTGCATTTCTGGTTTTGACACTTTTTTCAGCATGGCCCTTTTGACCGATGGGAAGCGAGACTTCTCTGTAGCGCTGATTTGCCTTTCCAGGTTGCTTGGTTGGCCAAAAAGGGCGTATGCGTTTTTTCCTGAATATATTCAGGAAAAAACGCATACGCCCTTTTTGGCCAAGGGCATCATTGTCAACGTTTTGCCGCTTTTCATGTGCTTTAAAGGCGATTCGAATCTACCTCCTGAAATCTGTTTCCTGCAATTCTGCCTTGATTTCAAATCCTCTTCTTTGCCTTCCCTCAATATATTTGTGGACGAGAGTTATCATTTATAACTCTGCAGGTTTGTGAATTGCAGTGCCCTGAAGCTCCATTTTACAACTCGCTTTTTTGGGAGCTGGCCGCAAAAGCGCAGGATGGCTTCAGGCCCTGTTCTGGTTCCGGGGGGGAGGATGAGCCTCTGGTTAATTCTTCTTCCTGATGGGAAAATAGAGTGACCTGTGCCTGTCCCAACACCAAGAGCTAGTCTCTCACTGGTTCCCCGTCTACCCGTTCATCCTCAGGACAAATTGCAACCTGTACGGAACAGGAGGTTAAAGGTGCTGATGCTCCAAGTAGGGAGATTGTTAGTAAAGCAGCTGGAATGGCGAACCCGGGCACAAGGAGAAGAGAAATGAGGTGCGTTTTAGAAACCTTTCCCCATCACATGGTGTACCATCTTTTTGTTTTCTCATGCATGTTTTCGATGTAGGAAGATGCCCTTGAACCTGGAGATTTGGGACCCATGCGATGGGTACCACACAGTATTACTTTAAAGGGTCTGCGTTTGCTCACCCAACCTCACCAAACCTCTCAGCCCCAAGAGTGTCCACCCTTATGTCTCATCCAGCTGTGGGTCTAGATATGGTCAATCCAGGTTGCATCACAGCCCCTGAACGCATTGTGTAAGAATTTCTCTCTCTTTCACTGTCTTTGTTTCATGGGTTTTTCAAAGTAATTTATTTTGATAATGGGGTTTAGCTGCTTTTCACTGCTGTGTTTATGCCGCTTTACACCCACTTGACACACTAACAGAGAGATATCAATACATAGGTTTTAAGATTATTACTAGTCAGATATATTCTTGTGCGGTGAATAGGGTGTGTTGAGTCCAGTTCTCTGAGCAAAGAGTAGGTCTTGTCTATTACATATTGGGTTTATGGAACGGTATCTGAGCTAATTTGAAACCCTTGTTTTATGTATCACCCCACCTCACCTTTCCCGTTAAGCAGCCATAGTGTGTTTTCTGCATGTGTGACTCTGTTCTGTTTTGTAATTCAGTTCAAGTGTAACGGCTTTTACATTCCCTCTATAAGTGATACCTTATGAGAAGTGTCCTTTTCTGTGTGACTTATTTCACTTAGAATCGTCGTACCTAAATCCACTCATCATGCTGCTACTAGCCTTATGACATTGATTTCATGGCTGAGTGATATTCCATTGTACATAAGGACCACAACTTCTTTATCCATTTTTCTCTTTCCTGGGATATTGAAGGTGGAATGAAGTGGAGGTCCTTGTCAACAGAGCAGCCCTAAACTTTGAGGTGTTGTGTCTTGCTGATTTTTCATTTTCCCAATTTATACCCCCATGAGTGGAAGTGCCCTATGCTCTCTAAGCTGTGTTTTTTAGATGTTTCAGGACACACCGTACACTTCTCCAGAGTGGCTGTTGGCAATTTACATCCCGCCCATCAGTGTAGCAAGGCTCCCATTTCTCCATGGCCTGTCCTGCATTTCTGGTTTTGAGACTTTTTTCAGCATGGCCCTTTTGAGCAATGGGTAGCAAGTCTTCTTTGTAGCGCTGATTTGCCTTTCCAGGTTGCTTGGTTGGCCAAAAAGGGCGTATGCGTTTTTTCCTGAATATATTCAGGAAAAAACGCATACGCCCTTTTTGGCCAAGGGCATCATTGTCAACGTTTTGCCGCTTTTCATGTGCTTTAAAGGCGATTCGAATCTACCTCCTGAAATCTGTTTCGTGCAATTCTGCCTTGATTTCAAATCCTCTTCTTTGCCTTCCCTCAATATATTTGTGGACGAGAGTTATCATTTATAACTCTGCAGGTTTGTGAATTGCAGTGCCCTGAAGCTCCATTTTACTACTCGCTTTTTTGGGAGCTGGCCGCAAAAGCGCAGGATGGCTTCAGGCCCTGTTCTGGTTCCCGGGGGGGGGATGAGCCTGTGGTTAATTCTTCTTCCTGATGGGAAGATAGAGTGACCTGTGCCTGTCCCAACACCAAGAGCTAGTCTCTCACTGGTTCCCCGTCTACCCGTTCATCCTCAGGACAAATTGCAACCTGTACGGAACAGGAGGTTAAAGGTGCTGATGCTCCAAGTAGGGAGATTGTTAGTAAAGCGGCTGGAATGGCGAACCCGGGCACAAGGAGAAGAGAAATGAGGTGCGTTTTAGAAACCTTTCCCCATCACATGGTGTACCATCTTTTTGTTTTCTCATGCATGTTTTCGATGTAGGAAGATGCCCTTGAACCTGGAGATTTGGGACCCATGCGATGGGTACCACGCAGTATTACTTTAAAGGGTCTGCGTTTGCTCACCCAACCTCACCAAACCTCTCAGCCCCAAGAGTGTCCACCCTTATGTCTCATCCAGCTGTGGGTCTAGATATGGTCAATCCAGGTTGCATCACAGCCCCTGAACGCATTGTGTAAGAATTTCTCTCTCTTTCACTGTCTTTGTTTCATGGGTGTTTCAAAGTAATTTATTTTGATAATGGGGTTTAGCTGCTTTTCACTGCTGTGTTTATGCCGCTTTACACCCACTTGACACACTAACAGAGAGATATCAATACATAGGTTTTAAGATTATTACTAGTCAGATATATTCTTGTGCGGTGAATAGGGCGTGTTGAGTCCAGTTCTCTGAGCAAGGAGTAGGTCTTGTCTATTACATATTGGGTTTATGGAACGGTATCTGAGCTAATTTGAAACCCTTGTTTTATGTATCACCCCACCTCACCTTTCCCGTTAAGCAGCCATAGTGTGTTTTCTGCATGTGTGACTCTGTTCTGTTTTGTAATTCAGTTCAAGTGTAACGCTTTTTACATTCCCTCTATAAGTGATACCTTATGAGAAGTGTCCTTTTCTGTGTGACTTATTTCACTTAGAATCGTCGTACCTAAATCCACTCATCATGCTGCTACTAGCCTTATGACATTGATTTCATGGCTGAGTGATATTCCATTGTACATAAGGACCACAACTTCTTTATCCATTTTTCTCTTTCCTGGGATATTGAAGGTGGAATGAAGTGGAGGTCCTTGTCAACAGAGCAGCCCTAAACTTTGGGGTGCTTGTGTCTTGCTGATTTTTCATTTTCCCAATTTATACCCCCATGAGTGGAAGTGCCCTATGCTCTCTAAGCTGTGTTTTTTAGATGTTTCTGGACACACCGTACACTTCTCCAGAGTGGCTGTTGGCAATTTACATCCCGCCCATCAGTGTAGCAAGGCTCCCATTTCTCCATGGCCTGTCCTGCATTTCTGGTTTTGACACGTTTTTCAGCATGGCCCTTTTGACCGACGGGTAGCGAGTCTTCTTTGTAGCGCTGATTTGCCTTTCCAGGTTGCTTGGTTGGCCAAAAAGGGCGTATGCGTTTTTTCCTGAATATATTCAGGAAAAAACGCATACGCCCTTTTTGGCCAAGGGCATCATTGTCAACGTTTTGCCGCTTTTCATGTGCTTTAAAGGCGATTCGAATCTACCTCCTGAAATCTGTTTCCTGCAATTCTGCCTTGATTTCAAATCCACTTCTTTGCCTTCCCTCAATATATTTGTGGACGAGAGTTATCATTTATAACTCTGCAGGTTTGTGAATTGCAGTGCCCTGAAGCTCCATTTTACAACTCGCTTTTTTGGGAGCTGGCCGCAAAAGCGCAGGATGGCTTCAGGCCCTGTTCTGGTTCCGGGGGGGAGGATGAGCCTCTGGTTAATTCTTCTTCCTGATGGGAAAATAGAGTGACCTGTGCCTGTCCCAACACCAAGAGCTAGTCTCTCGTTGGTTCCCCGTCTTCCCGTTCATCCTCAGGACAAATTGCAACCTGTACGGAACAGGAGGTTAAAGGTGCTGATGCTCCAAGTAGGGAGATTGTTAGTAAAGCAGCTGGAATGGCGAACCCGGGCACAAGGAGAAGAGAAATGAGGTGCGTTTTAGAAACCTTTCCCCATCACATGGTGTACCATCTTTTTGTTTTCTCATGCATGTTTTCGATGTAGGAAGATGCCCTTGAACCTGGAGATTTGGGACCCATGCGATGGGTACCACGCAGTATTACTTTAAAGGGTCTGCGTTTGCTCACCCAACCTCACCAAACCTCTCAGCCCCAAGAGTGTCCACCCTTATGTCTCATCCAGCTGTGGGTCTAGATATGGTCAATCCAGGTTGCATCACAGCCCCTGAACGCATTGTGTAAGAATTTCTCTCTCTTTCACTGTCTTTGTTTCATGGGTGTTTCAAAGTAATTTATTTTTATAATGGGGTTTAGCTGCTTTTCACTGCTGTGTTTATGCCGCTTTACACCCACTTGACACACTAACAGAGAGATATCAATACATAGGTTTTAAGATTATTACTAGTCAGATATATTCTTGTGCGGTGAATAGGGCGTGTTGAGTCCACTTCTCTGAGCAAGGAGTAGGTCTTGTCTATTACATATTGGGTTTATGGAACGGTATCTGAGCTAATTTGAAACCCTTGTTTTATGTATCACCCCACCTCACCTTTCCCGTTAAGCAGCCATAGTGTGTTTTCTGCATGTGTGACTCTGTTCTGTTTTGTAATTCAGTTCAAGTGTAACGGCTTTTACATTCCCTCTATAAGTGATACCTTATGAGAAGTGTCCTTTTCTGTGTGACTTATTTCACTTAGAATCGTCGTACCTAAATCCACTCATCATGCTGCTACTAGCCTTATGACATTGATTTCATGGCTGAGTGATATTCCATTGTACATAAGGACCACAACTTCTTTATCCATTTTTCTCTTTCCTGGGATATTGAAGGTGGAATGAAGTGGAGGTCCTTGTCAACAGAGCAGCCCTAAACTTTGGGGTGCTTGTGTCTTGCTGATTTTTCATTTTCCCAATTTATACCCCCATGAGTGGAAGTGCCCTATGCTCTCTAAGCTGTGTTTTTTAGATGTTTCTGGACACACCGTACACTTCTCCAGAGTGGCTGTTGGCAATTTACATCCTGCCCATCAGTGTAGCAAGGCTCCCATTTCTCCATGGCCTGTCCTGCATTTCTGGTTTTGACACGTTTTTCAGCATGGCCCTTTTGACCGACGGTTAGCGAGTCTTCTTTGTAGCGCTGATTTGCCTTTCCAGGTTGCTTGGTTGGCCAAAAAGGGCGTATGCGTTTTTTCCTGAATATATTCAGGAAAAAACGCATACGCCCTTTTTGGCCAAGGGCATCATTGTCAACGTTTTGCCGCTTTTCATGTGCTTTAAAGGCGATTCGAATCTATCTCCTGAAATCTGTTTCCTGCAATTCTGCCTTGATTTCAAATCCACTTCTTTGCCTTCCCTCAATATATTTGTGGACGAGAGTTATCATTTATAACTCTGCAGGTTTGTGAATTGCAGTGCCCTGAAGCTCCATTTTACAACTCGCTTTTTTGGGAGCTGGCCGCAAAAGCGCAGGATGGCTTCAGGCCCTGTTCTGGTTCCGGGGGGGAGGATGAGCCTCTGGTTAATTCTTCTTCCTGATGGGAAAATAGAGTGACCTGTGCCTGTCCCAACACCAAGAGCTAGTCTCTCGTTGGTTCCCCGTCTTCCCGTTCATCCTCAGGACAAATTGCAACCTGTACGGAACAGGAGGTTAAAGGTGCTGATGCTCCAAGTAGGGAGATTGTTAGTAAAGCAGCTGGAATGGCGAACCCGGGCACAAGGAGAAGAGAAATGAGGTGCGTTTTAGAAACCTTTCCCCATCACATGGTGTACCATCTTTTTGTTTTCTCATGCATGTTTTCGATGTAGGAAGATGCCCTTGAACCTGGAGATTTGGGACCCATGCGATGGGTACCACGCAGTATTACTTTAAAGGGTCTGCGTTTGCTCACCCAACCTCACCAAACCTCTCAGCCCCAAGAGTGTCCACCCTTATGTCTCATCCAGCTGTGGGTCTAGATATGGTCAATCCAGGTTGCATCACAGCCCCTGAACGCATTGTGTAAGAATTTCTCTCTCTTTCACTGTCTTTGTTTCATGGGTGTTTCAAAGTAATTTATTTTTATAATGGGGTTTAGCTGCTTTTCACTGCTGTGTTTATGCCGCTTTACACCCACTTGACACACTAACAGAGAGATATCAATACATAGGTTTTAAGATTATTACTAGTCAGATATATTCTTGTGCGGTGAATAGGGCGTGTTGAGTCCAGTTCTCTGAGCAAGGAGTAGGTCTTGTCTATTACATATTGGGTTTATGGAACGGTATCTGAGCTAATTTGAAACCCTTGTTTTATGTATCACCCCACCTCACCTTTCCCGTTAAGCAGCCATAGTGTGTTTTCTGCATGTGTGACTCTGTTCTGTTTTGTAATTCAGTTCAAGTGTAACGGCTTTTACATTCCCTCTATAAGTGATACCTTATGAGAAGTGTCCTTTTCTGTGTGACTTATTTCACTTAGAATCGTCGTACCTAAATCCACTCATCATGCTGCTACTAGCCTTATGACATTGATTTCATGGCTGAGTGATATTCCATTGTACATAAGGACCACAACTTCTTTATCCATTTTTCTCTTTCCTGGGATATTGAAGGTGGAATGAAGTGGAGGTCCTTGTCAACAGAGCAGCCCTAAACTTTGAGGTGCTTGTGTCTTGCTGATTTTTCATTTTCCCAATTTATATCCCCATAAGTGGAAGTGCCCTATGCTCTCTAAGCTGTGTTTTTTAGATGTTTCAGGACACACCGTACACTTCTCCAGAGTGGCTGTTGGCAATTTACATCCCGCCCATCAGTTTAGCAAGGCTCCCATTTCTCCATGGCCTGTCCTGCATTTCTGGTTTTGAGACTTTTTTCAGCATGGCCCTTTTGACCGACGGGTAGCGAGTCTTCTTTGAAGCGCTGATTTGCCTTTCCAGGTTGCTTGGTTGGCCAAAAAGGGCGTATGCGTTTTTTCCTGAATATATTCAGGAAAAAACGCATACGCCCTTTGTGGCCAAGGGCATCATTGTCAACGTTTTGCCACTTTTCATGTGCTTTAAAGGCGATTCGAATCTACCTCCTGAAATCTGTTTCCTGCAATTCTGCCTTGATTTCAAATCCTCTTCTTTGCCTTCCCTCAATATATTTGTGGACGAGAGTTATCATTTATAACTCTGCAGGTTTGTGAATTGCAGTGCCCTGAAGCTCCATTTTACAACTCGCTTTTTTGGGAGCTGGCCGCAAAAGCGCAGGATGGCTTCAGGCCCTGTTCTGGTTCCGGGGGGGCGGAGGAGCCTCTGGTTAATTCTTCTTCCTGATGGGAAAATAGAGTGACCTGTGCCTGTCCCAACACCAAGAGCTAGTCTCTCACTGGTTCCCCGTCTACCCGTTCATCCTCAGGACAAATTGCAACCTGTACGGAACAGGAGGTTAAAGGTGCTGATGCTCCAAGTAGGGAGATTGTTAGTAAAGCGGCTGGAATGGCGAACCCGGGCACAAGGAGAAGAGAAATGAGGTGCGTTTTAGAAACCTTTCCCCATCACATGGTGTACCATCTTTTTGTTTTCTCATGCATGTTTTCGATGTAGGAAGATGCCCTTGAACCTGGAGATTTGGGACCCATGCGATGGGTACCACGCAGTATTACTTTAAAGGGTCTGCGTTTGCTCACCAAACCTCACCAAACCTCTCAGCCCCAAGAGTGTCCACCCTTATGTCTCATCCAGCTGTGGGTCTAGATATGGTCAATCCAGGTTGTATCACAGCCTCTGAACTCATTGTGTAAAAATTTCTACCTCTTTCACTGTCGTTGTTTCATGGGTTTTTAAAAGTAGTTTATTTTTATAATGGGGTTTAGCTGCTTTTCACTGCTGGGTTTATGCCGCTTTACACCCACTTGACACACTAACAGAGAGATATCAATACATAGGTTTTACGATTATTATTAGTCAGATATATTCTTGTGCGGTGAATAGGGCGTGTTGAGTCCAGTTCTCTGAGCAAGTAGTAGGTCTTGTCTATTACATATTGGGTGTATGGAACGGTATCTGAGCTAATTTGATACCCTTGTTTTATGTATCACCCCACCTCACCTTTCCCGTTAAGCAGCCATAGTGTGTTTTCTGCATGTGTGACTCTGTTCTGTTTGGTAATTCAGTTCAAGTGTAACGGTTTTTACATTCCCTCTATCAGTGATACCTTATGAGAAGTGTCCTTTTCTGTGTGACTTATTTCACTTAGAATCGTCGTACCTAAATCCACTCATCATGCTGCTACTAGCCTTATGACATTGATTTCATGGCTGAGTGATATTCCATTGTACATAAGGATCACCACTTCTTTATCCATTTTTCTCTTTCCTGGGATATTTAAGGTGGAATGAAGTGGAGGTCCTTGTCAAGAGAGCAGCCCTAAACTTTGGGGTGCTTTTGTGTTGCTGATTTTTCATTTTGCCAATTTATATCCCCATGAGTGGAAGTGCCCTATGCTCTCTAAGCTGTGTTTTTTAGATGTTTCAGGACACACCGTACACTTCTCCAGAGTGGCTGTTGGCAATTTACATCCCGCTCATCAGTGTAGCAAGGCTCCCATTTCTCCATGGCCTGTCCTGCATTTCTGGTTTTGACACTTTTTTCAGCATGGCCCTTTTGACCGACGGGAAGCGAGACTTCTTTGTAACACTGATTTGCCTTTCCAGGTTGCTTGGTTGGCCAAAAAGGGCGTATGCGTTTTTTCCTGAATATATTCAGGAAAAAACGCATACGCCCTTTTTGGCCAAGGGCATCATTGTCAACGTTTTGCCGCTTTTCGTGTGCTTTAAAGCGATTCGAATCTACCTCCTGAAATCTGTTTCCTGCAATTCTGCCTTGATTTCAAATCCTCTTCTTTGCCTTCCCTCAATATATTTGTGGACGAGAGTTATCATTTATAACTCTGCAGGTTTGTGAATTGCAGTGCCCTGAAGCTCCATTGTGCAACTCGCTTTTTAGGGAGCTGGCCGCAAAAGCGCAGGATGGCTTCAGGCCCTGTTCTAGTTCCGCGGGGCAGGCTGAGCCTGTGGTTAATTCTTCTTCCTGATGGGAAAATAGAGTGACCTGTGCCTGTCCCAACACCAAGAGCTAGTCTCTCATTGGTTCCCCGTCTTCCCGTTCATCCTCCGGACAAATTGCATCCTGTACGGCAGAGGAGTTTAAAGGTGCTGATGCTCCAAGTAGGGAGATTGCTAGTAAAGTGGCTGCAATCGCAAACCCGAGCACAAGGAGATGAGAAATGAGGTGCGTTTTAGAAACCTTTCCCCATCACACGGTGTACCATCTTCTGGGTTTCTTATGCATGTTTTCGATGTACGAAGATGCCCTTGAACCTGGAGATTTGGGACCCATGCGATGGGTACCACGCAGTATTACTTTAAAGGGTCTGCATTTGCTCACCCAACCTCACCAAATCTCTCAGCCCCAAGAGTGTCCACCCTTATGTCTCATCCAACTGTGGGTCTAGATATGGTCAATCCAGTTTGCATCACAGCCCCTGAACGAATTGTATAAGAATTTCTCTCTCTTTCACTGTCTTTGTTTCATGGGTTTTTAAAAGTAATTTATTTTTATAATGTGGTTTAGCTGCTTTTCACTGCTGTGTTTATGCCGCTTTACAGCGACTTGACACACTAACAGAGTGATATCAATACATAGGTTTTAAGATTATTACTAGTCAGATATATTCTTGTGCGGTGAATAGGGCGTGTTGAGTCCAGTTCTCTGAGCAAGGAGTAGGTCTTGTCTATTACATATTGGGTTTATGGAACGGTATCTGAGCTAGTTTGAAACCCTTGTTTTATGTATCACCCCACCTCACCTTTCCCGTTAAGCAGCCATAGTGTGTTTTCTGCATGTGTGACTTTGTTCTGTTTTGTAATTCAGTTCAAGTGTAACGGTTTTTACATTCCCTCTATAAGTGATACCTTATGAGATGTGTCTTTTTCTGTGTGACTTATTTCACTTAGAATCGTTGTACTTAAATCCACTCATCATGCTGCTACTACCCTTATGACATTGATTTCATTGCTGAGTGATATTCCATTGTACATAAGGACCACAACTTCTTTATCCATTTTTCTCTTTCCTTGGATATTTAAGGTGGAATTAAGTGGAGGTTCTTGTCAACAGAGCAGCCCTAAAGTTTTGGGTGCCTGTGTCTTGCTGATTTTTAGTTTTCCCTATTTATACGCCCATGAGTCGATGTGCCCCTTTCTCTCTAGCTGTGTTTTTTAGATATTTTAGGAAACACCATACCCTTCTCCAGAGTCATCATTGGCAATTTACACCCCACCCATCAGTGTAACAAGGCTCCCTTTACTCCCTGGCCTCTCCTGCTTTTCTTGTTTTTACACTTTTGTAGGAAGGCCATTTTGACCGATGGGAAGTCAGACTTCTTTGTAGAGCTGAATTGCATTTCCGGCTTGCTTGGTTGGCCACAAAGGGCCTATGGGTTTTTTCCTGAATTCATTCAGAAAAAAACGCATATGCTCTTTTTGGCCAAGTGCATCATTGTCGACGTTTTGATGTTTTTCATGTGCTTTAGGGGTGATTCAAATCTAACTCCTGAAATCTGTTTCCTGCAATTCTGCCTTGATTTCAAATCCTCTTCGTTGCCTTCCCTCAATATATTTGTGGACGAGAGTTATCATTTATAACTCTGCATATTTGTGAATTGCAGTGCCCCTGAGCTCCATTTTTCAACTCGCTTTTTTGGGAGCTTTCCGCAGAACTGCTCGTTTGCTTCTGGCCCTACTCTGGTTCCCGGTGGCAGGCTAAGCCTTTGCTTAATTCTTCTTCCTGACTGGAAAGTAGAGTGACATGTGCCTCTCCGAACATCTAGGGCTTGGCTCTCCTTGTTTCTCCTCCTTCCCCTTCTTCCTTTGGACAAATTCCGATTTCTGTGCAACTGGATGTTGAAGGTGCTGACATCCTCAAGTGGGGAGATTTTAAGGAAAAAGGCTGGAGGGGTGAACCCAACAACCAGGAAATTAGGCGTTTTGGTGCCTTTTCCAAAATCTTCCTGATCCAACCGTGTTCCATCTTCTGGGTGTCACAGGCATGTTTTAGCTGTAGGAAAGGTCCCGTGTATGTAAGGAGAACACAAGGGATTTTTCCAAATCAGTGTCTCCCCGAACTCCAATCTGGGGAATTTTTAAGCTACTGGTACATGTGTGTTCATTAAGGGACTTGGGCCGTAGGCAGAGTCCGAACTTTAGATGATTGAAGTCTTTAGGTTCAGAAACGCTCACCATCGGCCTCCTTTAGTTTCCATTTTATCTGTAGTTGATAGATGATGTCGATATAGATATCTATTGTTTTTCAGGTTATTTCCCCTCAGGGGTCATTACAAAATATTGAGTATAGTTCCCTGTGCTATACAGTAGTTCCTTGTTGATGATATATTTTATACATAGCAGTGTGTATATGTTAATCTGAAACTGTTAATTTATCCCTCCTCCCACCTTTCCCCTTTGGTAATAAAAAATATAAGATTTTATACTTCTCAGAAATCTAGGAGCTGAAAGAGAGGTATCATTTTCAATGGAAAATCATTCCAAACAAGGTTGAAACTTCAACCAAGATTATTAGATGTACATCCTTGGAAAGAAATCACTGCATTTCTCTACTCTTGACCTGACAAATAAGACAAACCCCTCCACTGAACTTGCTTATAATAAAGTGATGGAAATATCAAATGGAAGTGTTAGAAACATCTTATTTTACACGAGCCTTATACACTGCTCTATGTTAATTACAGTTTGGCTCACACATCTGTTCATTGAAGTTACAATGTTCTCAAATTCTGTTACTGATCCTGCAGAGTGGGCCCCAACAAGGGTCTCCCTGCCCAGTGTCATTGGAGCCAACAGATCGAGACTGACTTTGGTTCAGAAGCAAAGGAAAACTTTATATTTTGATCAGAGAATGGAGAGGTGAGAGTGTGTGCTCCCCTGCGGGTTGTGGGCCGGGCTGCTGTGTAGGGATCCTGTCAGCATCAGCGGGAGGGAGGGGGCGGAGCTCTCGAGGGCCAGGTTGGCTGGAGCTCAGGCTCTATGTCGCAGAGTCTGCACGGGGCCCCACGAGCTGAGGTGTCGGCCCAGCCATTTTGCACGAGGAAATCGGGTCTGAAGTGTCGGGTGTGGGACCTCTGCATGTGGAAACCTAGGAGCAAGTGAAATTAGACAAAGCACAAAGGAAAAAATGGTTAGACTTTATTTTATTGCCCAGATTCTATTTTTATCTCCCAGGAATTTTTAATGGGCTTTGCCAGTGACAAAGCCCTCCTCTGCCTTTTGTCCCATTCCTCATTCTTGGGGCGCTGAGGGTGCAGACACGTCTTCTGTAAATGCTTCATGCTGAGTTGGGTGTCCTCATACCCGGGGGGAGGGGCAGGACTTCTCCCCAGCAGCCTCCAGGTGAGGTTGATTGTCCGCAGGCCTCCTCCCTCACTGCTCGTCTGCCTGAGCACCAGCATTGGAAGTTTTATAGATTCTAATGACCTTTAAGGGTCCAGGAAAGAGATGTGCAGAGACGCTGGGGGGGTGGGCGGTTTTACCCTGCTCCACATTGGTTCGGCCCCCTTAGGCTGATGGTTTCTGCCAGCCTAGATGCTCTGACCAGTAGTCTGTGCTTTCTTCAGTTAGGCCACTGAATTAACGTACAAACAGCACCAGGTGTCAGAGCCCTGCTTGCTCAACTCCCAGACAGTCCAGGGCCGGTGGTGATCCAGGACCATGACGGCCACTCAGTCAACGGCCTTTTGAAGTAGCCAGGAGTACAGCCGGTCTCATTGGCCGCCATCACTGCGGTGTCTGTAGGCTTTTCTATGGTGGCAGCGTTATTTACGGTTCCCCTGCCAAGTTTATTAGCTCCGCTCTGGGTGCAGTAAGTCCTGTAAGCAATAGTCTGCTCTTTTGGGGCACACTCTTGTTGTTTTCTGAGAGAAGCTCCAGGTCAAGTGATGGTCACACGAGTCGTCATGGGGGCCCATTGCCCCAGGTTGTCTCTCTGGAGGTTGGTGTTGGAGGGCCTCCTCACTCGAGGTCATTGTGCCCACGGAGCAATCCCTGCAACTTCAGGGCATGGTGGGTGGTTAGGATCACCAAGTGGCGTCCTTTTCCCTTAGGAGGGAGCTGGCCTTGCGGGCTGCTGATTTCCAGGTTTTTAGATACCCCCAGTATCCTGGTCGGATGGGGTGGCTGGCCAATGCCTGGAGGGCATTCTTGCATTGTTCCATTTCAAGTGGTCCCAGTTTTTGCACTAATACTCCAAGGGCGATTCGCCTTGGACCAGGAATGTAAAGGTCAAAGGGTTTAGCTAACTTAGGGAGGTCCAGGGCCAGGGTCTGAATTGACTGCTCTTTCCATTCTTGAAAGGCCGCTTCTGGATTCTATTCAAAAGGATCATCATCTTTTCCTTTCAGTGTTTCATATAGAGGCCCAGCTATTAGACTGTAGTTAGGGATCCAGATGCAGCAAACCCCGGTCTCCCCAGGAACCCCTAAGCTGTCTTCTAGTTTCAGGAAAGGTGAGGCTGCAAATGGCTTCTTCCCTTTCCTGGGGTGGGCTTCTCCGACCTTCTGTGCGAATGAAGCCCAGGAAGGCCACCTTAGTTTGTGATATTTGAGCCTTTTCCTTGGACACCTTCTATCTTTTATTGGCTAGGTAGTTCAGAGGCCTCCTTAGTCGGGCTGGTGATCAGAATGTCATCTGCATATTGAAGGAGGGTTCCCTTCTCCAGAGGTAGATCTTTTAGGTCTTTAGCTAACGTTTCCCCAAAGATGGTGTGGGAATTTTTGAACCCCTGGGGCAGGACGGCCCAGCAGTATTGTTTTTGTTGTAGGTTGAGTCCTGCCACTCACAGCCAAAATTTCTTGTGACTCTGGGACTAATGGAATACAGAAGAAGGCATCATTGAAGTCTAATACAGAATGCCATGTCCTGGTGGATGGTAGAATGACCAGCAGGGTGTAGGAATTAGGAACTACTAGATGTATATCCTCTGTGGCTTCACTGACTGTCCTGGCGTCCTCTACCAGGTCCCCAGCAGCCCACGGGGCTCTTGTGGTCAGGCCCCTCCCAGGATATGGAGCTCACCTGGGCAGGTACGCAGCAGCCCACGGGGCTCTCGTGGGCAGGCCCCTCCCTGGATATGGAGCTCCCGTGGACAGGTACCCCGGCAGGGCTGGGCACACAGGAACCGTGCACATAGCCCTCATTGCAGAGCACCCCCAGCACCCCTGTCACTCAGAGCTGACACAGAGCACCTCAGAGCAGAGCTTGAACTAACAAACAGCAGCTCCAACAGGTCTGTGACCCTAGGCTTCACTCTGTGTGGCCTCCCTCTGCCTGGTCTTCCAGGGGCTTCCACTGCAGCCGGGGCACCAGGCCTCTGTCTCCACCCACCACCCCTCCTCTCCCTGACTCCTGGGTTCCTCTCATTAGCAGAGGGTCTTCTTGAAGTTGTCTCCCACTCATGGACCAGATAAAATGATTCGAAAACAAGCCAGGGCTGCCGCCCCTTATCTATCCTGACTCTCGGGACCCTACACCTGTTCCTTGGATCTGGCCGGTGCAGCAAGGCCCATTTTCTGCAACTCTGAGCCCCTGAGGGGCGAGGATTGGCTGACCTGGGCAGCCTGACCCGGCCGGCCAGCCCTTCCCAGGTGTGCCTGGGTTGAGGTCAATATAAACACCCCTCCAGGCAGCAAAAGCCTCTGCAGCTGTGCCTGACGCCATATTCTCTGCCCCGTCAGCAGTCTCGGGGTTGGGCTGGTGGGAGGGAGTAGGGCCCACGGCTCTATGAGTGGCCCAGTGTGACTGGGGCTCTGCTGGACTTTCTGCAGGAGTTGCCGGGCTGCCACCTGCTAAAGAAGAGGATGTGTCACCCATACTTGCTGCTGGAATTTCTCCCCGGGCAGAGGTGAGGAAGGAAAAAAGCAGTGGGGGCCGGGACAGGAGGGGTACCTCAGGCAGGGAAATGGAAAGCTTCCAGACGAGCGCCCGGGGCCAGGACCATCCTGGCTGGCCTGCAGGCACCAAGTCGGCCTGCGTGCTGTCGCTGGTGTGACTCCAAGCCCCTTCCTCTAGTTTTTAAAGTCTTTGCACACATTCAGGTGTTTTACCTGGGAAGGGTGGGAAAAGTTCAGCAGCAGTTGGCCTGGGGCTCAGCTCACGTTTACTCAGAGACGCCTCCTCACGGTCCCCCAGCTTTGCAATGAGGACGCTCCTCGTGTGGGGGCTGCTGGCTGCATGGGAGATGATTCCCCACCTGTGACCAACTTCAGAATTGTTTACCCCTGGAGCAAGTGCCCTGATAGGGTTTTCCTCTGTATGACCAGTGGGTTCTGTTTTTTTTTTTTCTTTTTTGGTTCAAGGTAAGTTTTATTCCTCTTTTTGTATTTATGGATATAAGCATGGAAATAATTCATTCATATAAATACGTCTATGGGAAGGGCAGAACTTTTTTTTCTGTTTTATTTTTTTAAGTATTACTTATTTTTTAATTTTTGAATTTATTTTATTCATTTTTTTATACAGCAGGCTCTTATTGGTAACCTATTTTATACATATAAGTGTATATATGTCAATCCCAGGCTCGCAATTCATCCCACCACCACCACCCTGCCACTTTCCCCCCTTGGTGTCCATACATTTGTTCTCTACATCTGTGTCTCTATTTCTGCCTTGCAAACCGGTTCATCTTTACCATTTTTCTAGGTTCCACATGTATGCGTTAATATACGATATTTGTTTTTCTCTTTCTGGCTTACTTCACTCTGTATGACAGTCTCTAGATCTATCCACGTCTCTACAAATGACCCAATTTCATTCCTTTTTATGGCTGAGTAATATTCCATTTTATATATGTAGCACATCTTTTCTGTTCGTCTGTCTATGGGCATTTAGGTTGCTTCCATGACCTGGCTATTGTAAATAGTGCTGCAATGAATATTGTGGTGAATATGTCTTTTTGAATTATGGTTTTCTCTGGGTATATGGCCAGTAGTGGGATTGCTGGGTCATATGGTAATTCTATTTTTAGTTTTTTAAGGAACCTCCATACTGTTCTCCATCGTGACTGTATCAATTTACATTCCCACAAATAGTGTAAGAGGGTTCCCTTTTCTCCACACCCTCTCCAGCATTTGTTGCTTGTAGATTTTCTGATGATGCCCATTCTAACTCGTGTGAGGCGATACCTCATTGTAGTTTTGGTTTATATTTCTCTAATAATTAGTGATGTTGAGCAGCTTTTCATGTGCTTCTTGGTCATCTGTATGTCTTCTTGGGACAAATGTCTATTTACGTCATCTGCCCATTTTTGGATTGGGTTGTTTGTTTTTTTACTGTTGAGCTGCATGAGCTGTTTATATACATTGGAGATTAATCCTTTGTCCATTGATTCGTTTGCAAATATTTTCTCCCATTGTGAGGGTTGTCTTTTCGTCTTGTTTGTAGTTTCCTTTGCTTTGCAAAAGCTTTTAGGTTTCATTTGCTCCCATATGTTTATTTTTTTTTATTCCATTACTCTAGGAGGTGGATCAAAAAAGATCTTGCTGTGATTTATGTCAAAGAGTATTCTTCCTATGTTTTCCTCTAAGAGTTTTATAGTGTCCGGTCTTACATTTTGGTCTCTAATCCATTTTGAGTTTATTTTTTGTGTATGGTGTTAGGGAGTGTTCTAATTTCATTCTTTTACATGTAGCTGTCCATTTTTCCCAGCACCACTTATTGAAGAGACTGTCTTTTCTCCTTTGTATACCCTTGCCTCCTTTGTCATAGATTAGTGGGCCATAGGTGTGTAGGTTTATTTCTGGGCTTTTTTTTTTCTTTTACATCTTTATTGGAGTATAATTGCTTTACAATTGTGTGTTAGTTTCTGCTGTATAAAAAAGTGAATCAGCTGTGCGTATACATATAACACCATATCCCCTCCCTCTTGCAACTCCCTCTCACTCCCTTATCCCACCCTTTTAGGTGGTCACAAAGCACAGAGCTGATCTCCCTGTGCTATGTGGCTGCTTCCCAGTAGCTATCAATTTTACATTTGGTAGTGTATATATGTCCATACCACTCTCTCACTTTGTCCGAGCTTACCCTTCCCTCTCCCCATGTCCTCAAGTCCTTTCTCTACGTCTGTGTCCTTAATCCTTTCCTGCCCCTAGGTTCTTCATAAACTTTTTTTTTGAAGATTCCATATATATGTGTTAGCATACGGTATTTGTTTTTCTCTTTCTGACTTACTTCACTCTGTAGGACAGACTCTAGATCCATCCACCTCACTAAAAGTAACTCAATTTCGTTTCTTTTTATGGCTGAATAATGTTCCATTGTATATTTGTGCCACATCTTCCTTATCCATTTATCTGTTGATGGACACTTAGGTTGCTTCCATGTCCTGGCTATTGTAAATAGAGCTACAGTGAACATTGTGGTACATGACTCTTTTTGAATTATGGTTTTCTCAGGGTAAATGTCCAGGAGTGGGTTTGCTGGGTTGTATGGTAGTTCTATTTTTAGTTTTTAAGGAACCCCCATACCGTTCTCCCTAGTGGCTATATCAATTTACATTCCCACCAACAGTGCAAGAGGGTTCCCTTTGCTCCAATAAATGCCTCTCCAGCATTTATTGTTGGTAGATTTTTTGATGATGGCCATTCTGACTGGTGTGAGGTGATACCTCACTGTAGTTTTGATTTGCATTTCTCTAATGATTAGTGATGTTCAGCATCCTTTCATGTGTTTGTTGGCAACCTGTATATCTTCTTTGGAGAAATGTCTATTTAGGTCTTCTGCCCATTTTTGGATTGGGTTGTTTGGTTTTGTGATATTGAGCTACATGAGCTGCTTTTTGGAGATTAATCCTTTGCCATTTGCTTCATTTGAAAATATTTTCTCCCATTCTGATGGTTGTCTTTTCATCTTGCTTATGTTTTCCTTTGCTGTGCAAAAGAATTTATGTTTCATTCGGTCCCATTTTTTTATTTTTGTTTTTATTTCCATTTCTCTAGGAGGTGGGTCAAAAAGGATCTTGCTGTGATTTATGTCATAGACTGTTCTGCTTATGTTTTCCTCTAAGAGTTTTATAGTGGCTGGTCTTATATTTAGGTCTCTAATCCATTTTGAGTTTATTTTTGTGTATGGTGTTAGGGTGTGTACTAATTTCATTCTTTTACATGTAACTGTCCAGTTTTCCCAGCACCACTTGCTGAAGACACTGTCTTTTCTCCATTGTATACCCTTGCCTCCTTTGTCATAGATTAGTGAACCATAGGTACGTGGGTTTATCTCTGTGCTTTCTATCCTGTTCTATTGACCTATATTTCTGTTCTTGTGTCAGTACCATATTATCTTGATTACTGTAGCTTTGCAATATAGTCTGAAGTCTGGAAGTCTGATTCCTCCAGCTCTTTTTTTTCCCCCCTCAAGACTGCTTTGGCTATCCAGGGTCTTTTGTGTCTCCCTACAAATTTTAAGATTTTTTTTTCTTGTTCTGTAGAAAATGCCAAAGGTATTTTGATCGGGATTGCATTGAATCTGTAGATTGCTTTGGGTAGTATAGTCATTTTCACAATATTGATTCTTCTAATCCGAGAACATGGTATATGTCTCCATCTGTTTATATCATCTTTGATTTCTTTCATCAGTGTCTTATAGTTTTCTGAGTACAGGTCTTTTACTTCCTTAGGTAGGTTTATTCCTAGGTATTTTATTCTTTTTGTTGCAGTGGTAATGGGATTGTTTCCTTAATTTCTCTTTCTGATCTTTCATTGTTAGTGTATAGGAATGCAAGCAATTTCTGTGCATTAATTTTGTATCCTGCAACTTTACCAAATTCATTGATTAGCTCCAGTGGTTTTCTGGTGGCATCTTTAGGATTCTCTATCTATGATATCATGTCATCTGCAAACAGTGACAATTTTACTTCTTCTTTTCCTTTTTGTATTCCTTTTATTTCTTTTTCTTCTCTGATTGCCATGGCTAGGACTTCCAAAACTATGTTGAATAGCAGTGGTGAGAGTGGACATCCTCGTCTTGTTCCTGATCTTAGAGGAAACGCTTTCAGTTTTTCACCATTGAGAATGTTGTTTTCTGTGGGTTTGTCATATATGGCCTTTATTATGTTGAGGTAGTTTCCCTCTATGCCCACACTCTGCAGAGTTTTTATCGTAAATGAGTGTTGAATTTTCTCAAAATCTTTTCCTTCATCTATTGAGATGATCATATGCTTTTATTCTACAATTTGTTAATATGGTGTATCACATTGATTTGTGTATATTGAAGAATCCTCGCATCCCTGGGATAAACCCCACTTGATCATGGTGTATGATCCTTTTCATGTGTTGTTCGATTCTGTTTGCTAGTATTTTGTTGAGGATTTTTACATCTATATTCATCAGTGATATTGGTCTATAATTTTCTTTCCTTGTAGTATCTCTGTCTGATTTTGGTATCAGGGTGATGGTGATCTCATAGAATGAGTTTGGGAGTGTTCCTTCCCCTGCAATTGTTTTGAAGAATTTGAGAAGGTTGGGTGTTAGCTCTTCTCTAAATGTTTGATAGAATTCACCTGTGATGCCATCTGGTTCTGGACTTTTGTTTGTTGGAAGATTTTTAATCACAGTTTCAATTTCATTGCTTGTGATAGGTTTGTTCATATTTTCTATTTCTTCCTGGTTCAGTCTTAGAAGGTTATCCCTTTCTAAGAATTTGTCCATTTCTTCCAGATTGTCCATTTTATTGGCCTAGAGTTGCTTGTAGTAGTCTCTTAGGATGCTTTGTATTCCTGTGGTGTCTGTTATAACTTCTGCTTTTTCACTTCTAATTTTGTTGATTTGCGTCCTCTCCCTCTTTTTCTGGAGTCCGGCTAAAGGTTGATCATTTTTGCTTATCTTCTCAAAGAACCAGCTTTTAGTTTTATTGATCTTTGCTTTCGTTTTCTTTGTTTCTATTTCATTTATTTCTGCTCTGATCTTTATGATTTCTTTCCTTCTACTAACTTTGGGTTTTGTTCTTCTTTCTCTAGTTCCTCTAGGTGTAAGGTTAGATTGTTTATTTGAGATTTTTCTTGTTTCTTGAGGTAGGCTTGTATTGCTATAAACTTCCCTCTTAGAACTCCTTTTGCTGCATCCCATAGGTTTTGGATCATCGTGTTTTTGTTGTCATTTGTCTCTAGGTAGTTTTTGATTTCCTCTTTGATTTCTTCAGTGATCTCTTGGTTATTTAGTAACGTATTGTTTAGCCTCCATGTGTTTGTGTTTTTTACGGTTTTTTCCGTGTAATTGATTTCTAATCTCATAGCATTGTGGTCGGAACAGCTGCTTGATATGATTTCAGTTTTCTTAAATTTACTGAGGCTTTATCTGTGACCCAAGATGTGATCTATCCTGGAGAATGTTCCGTGTGCAGTTGAGAAGAACGTGTAATCTGCTGTTTTTGGATGGAATGTCCTATAAATATCAATTAACTCTATCTGGTCTATTGTGTCATTTAAAGCTTGTGTTTCCTTATTAATTGTCTGTCTGGCTGATCTCCACTGGTGTAAGTGAGCTGTTAAAGTCCCCCGCTATTATTGTGTTACTGTCGATTTCCTCTTTTATAGCTGTTAGCAGTTGCCTTATACATTGAGCTGCTCCTATTTTGGGTACATATATATTTATAGTTGTTATATCTTCTTCTTGGATTGATCCCCTGACCATTATGTAGTGCCTTTCCTCGTCTCTTGTAACATTCTTTATTTTAAAGTCTATTTTATCTGATATGAGTATTGCTACTCCAGCTTTCTTTTGATTTTCATTTGCATAGAATATATTTTTCCATCGCCTCACTTTGAGTCTGTATGTGTCCCTAGGTCTGAAATGGATCTCTTGTAGACAGCATATATATGGGTCCTGTTTTTGTATCCATTCAGCGAGCCTGTGTCTTTTGGTTGGAACATGTAGTGCATTCACGTTTAAGGTAATTATCGATATGTATGTTCCTACTACTATTTTCTTAATTGTTATGGGTTTGTCTTGGTGGGTCCTTTTCTTCTCTTGTGTTTCCCACTTAGAGAAGTTCCTTTAGCATTTGGTGTAGAGCTGGTTTCATGGTGCTGAATTCTCTTAGCTTTTGCTTGTCTGTAAGGCTTTTGATTTCTCCATCAAATCTGAATGAGCTCTTTGCAGGGTGGAGTACTCTTGGTTGTAGGTTCTTCCCTTTCATCACTTTAAATTTATCATGCCACTTCCTTCTGGCTTGTAGATTTTCTGCTGAGAAATCAGTTGTTATCCTTATGGGAGTTCCCTTGTATGTTATTTGTCATTTTTCCCTTGCTGCTTTCAATCATTTTTCTTTGTCGTTAATTTTTGTCAATTTGATTACTATGTGTCTTGTCATTTTTCTCCTTTGGTTTATCCTGCCTGGGACACTCTGTGCTTCTGGACTTGGGTGGCTATTTCTTTTCCCATGCTAGGGAAGTTTTTGACCATTATCTCTTTAAATATATTCTCGGGTCCTTTCTCTCTCTCTTCTCCTTCTGGGACCCCTATAATGCGAATGTTGTTGCGTTTAATGTTGTCCCAGAGGACTCTTGGGGTGTCTTCGTTTATTTTCATTCTTTTTCTTTATTCTGTTCCATGGCAGTGATTTCCACCTTTCTGTCTTCCAGGTCACTTATCCGTTCTTCTGCCACAGTTATTCTGCTACTGATTCCTTCTAGTGTATTTTTCATTTCAGTTATTCCATTGTTCACCTCTGTTTGTTTGTTCTTTAATTCTTCTAGGTGTTTGTTCCTTAATTCTTCTAGGTCTTTGTTAAACATTTCTTGCATCTTCTCGATCTTTGCCTCCTTTCTTTTTCCAAGGTCTTGGCTCAACTTCACTATCATTATTCTGAATTTTTTTTCTGGAAGGTTCCCTATCTCCACCTCATTTCGTTTTTTTTTCTGGGGTTTTATCTTGTTCCTTGATCTGGTATAAAGTCCTCTGCCTTTTCATTTTGTCTATCTTTCTGTGAATGTGGTTTTCCTTCCACAGGCTGCAGAATTGTAGTTCTTCTTGCTTCTGCTGTCTGCTCTCCGGTGGATGAGTCTATCTTAGAGGCTTGTGCAAGCTTCCTGATGGGAAGGACTGGTGGTGGGTAGAGCTGGGTGTTGCTTTGGTGGGCAGAGCTTTAATCCGCTTGTCTACGGATTAAATAAAACTTTAATAAAAAGTTTAATCCGCTTGTCTGCTGATGCATGGGGCTGGGTTCCCTCCCTGTTGGTTGTTTGGCCTGAGGCGACCCAGCCCTGGAGCCTACCTTGCTCTTGGTGGGGCTAATGGCGGACTCTGGGAGGGCTCACACCAAGGAGTATTTCCCAGAACTTCTGCTGCCAGTGTCGTTGTCCTCACGGTGAGCCACAGCCACAGCCACCACCTGCCTCTGCAAGAGACCCTCTAAAAGTAGCAGGTAGTTCTGGTCATTCTCCTACAGGGTCACTGCTCCTTCCCCTGGGTCCTGATGTGCACACTACTTTGTGTGTGCCCTCCAAGAGTGGAGTATCTGAGTGGAGTTGAGACTCTGAGACTCTGTGTGGAGTTGCACAGACTCTGGGTCCTGTGAAGCTTCGATGTTTTGTGATTCTAGAAATCCTATAGGAGACGGTCCACAGCAGGTGACGCTAATGTTGTCAGTAGAGGTGTTGAAGCCAAAGATCTGCAGTTCCAACTAGAGGTGCCGATGTACATACAGGACAAAATCATCTCGTGTGAATGTAGTTCAGGCATGTTTAAGATGAATGCAGTCATGTTAATGCCTACCATATTCTATCTTGAGCCTCTCCTCAGGGACCCCCTCCTCAGTTCCTGAGGCTCCTGTAAGTCATGTACAGGGGACTGGAGAGTGGGCTCTGTCCAGTCTGAGCCCTGAGTTACCCTGTGTGTATCTTAGGATACTTTGTATTTCTGTGGTGTCCGTTGTAACATCATCTCTTTCATTTCAGATTTATTTGGGCCCTCTCTTTTTAAAAAAACATACTACTGTTGTCTTTTATTCTTTACAGAAGTTTAATAAGTGTTTGATCTACTATCCTTACCCTATGTATACTTTTTGCAGTGAGATTTTTACTTTTCTTTGTTTCCTTGTTACTATCAATAATTAGTGAGACTTCTTTTAAGCTACCTTCAACATTGCTTATAAAGCTGCTTTATTAGTGATGACAGAGCCTTAATGGAAGTCATGTTCTGGTTGTAAATTAGAATGCAATGTGCCAGCAAATAGCCCCTTAAGTTTATGTCTCATTACTTCTTGTTCTTTTTTTAATTTAATTTTTATTTTTTGTCAGAGCAAATTTAATTAAAATGTTTTGTTTCTTCTAGGTGTGAAAGATGTGGTTCTTTTAAACATATACATATATCTATTCTTCTTTGGATCATTTTCCCATGTAGGTTATGACACGATGTTGAGTAGTCTTGTCTTGGTATTACGTAGGTCTTTGGTGATTACATATTTCACATGTGTTTCTATATCTATCTTAACCCCAATATCCTAATGTATCCAATCCTCACACCTTTCCATTTGGTGAACCATAAGTTTGTTTAATGAATCTGTGATTGCATTTCTCTGTGGAAATATTTTCATTGGTATCAATTTTTAGCTAAGACCTATAAGTGATATTATAGGATATGTGTCTTTTGCTTTCTGACTTAGTACAATTTGCCTGATTACCTCAAGAATCATACATGGTGCTGCAAATGGCATTGTTTCATTTTTTTCCCTGGCTAATATTCCATCTGTACGTGTACCAGTTCTTCTTTGGCCACGCACCTCTTGATGGACTTTCTGGTTGCCTCCATGTCTTGGCTATTGTAATACTGCTGCAATGCACATTTGCTTGCCTGTGTCTTTCCAGTTATATCTTCTTATGTTATAGGCCAAGCAGTGGGCTTGCTGTATCATATGGTAGCTCAGTGTGTATGTTTTAAAGGCACCACCATTCAGTTCTCATTAGTGGCTCTTTCCAGGTTACGTCCCACTTAAAATTGAGGGTATGCATTTCTCCAAAACACCTTCAATATTTATTGTTTGTAGTTTTCTTGCTGATGGTTATTCTAATGGGTGCGAGCTGATGCCTATCTGTGGTTGAATTTGCATGTGTCCCATAATCTGTTGAAATTGAGCTTTAAAGCATGCCCTTTTTATTTATCAAACTGTGATTACAGCTCAGTTCTTCAAAGTGTTTTCTTAAAGTAAGTGTCACATTTTGAAAATTTTTGGCCATTACCTCCCTCAAGACATTTTGAGGGCACGTTTCATTTACAGCCCTGAAGTACTTGTTCATATGAAGTGACCATTAGCACAGGTTTTAAAGCTGCTTTTGCAGGTAACGGCCAGAGGGTGGCAGCCTTTCTACGTTCCTAATCTGGTAAATAGGGAAAGAGACCTTCAGCCCCAAGAGTGTCCAGCTTTATTTCTCATCCAGCTGTGGGTCTAGATATGGTCACACCAGGTTGCATCACAGCCCCGGAACGAATTACGTAAAAATTTTCCCTCTATCACTGTCTTTGTTTTTTGGAATTTTTAAGTAATTTATTTTTATAATGGGGTTTACCTGATTTTCACTGCTGTGTTTATGCCCCTTTACACCCACTTGATTGACTTACAGAGGGACATCAATACATAGGTTTTAAGATTATTACTATTCAGATATATTCTTGTGCAGCGAATAGGGCGTGTTGAGTCCAGTTCTCTGAGCAAGGAGTAGGTCTTGTCTATTACATATTGGGTTTATGGAACGGTATCTGAGCTAATTTGAAACCCTTGTTTTATGTATCACCCCACCTCACCTTTCCCGTTAAGCAGCCATACTGTGTTTTCTGCATGTGTGACTCTGTTCTGTTTTGTAATTCAGTTCAAGTGTAACGGTTTTTACATTCCCTCTATAAGTGATACCTTATGAGAAGTGTCCTTTTCTGTGTGACTTATTTCACTTAGAATCGTCGTACCTAAATCCACTCATCATGCTGCTACTAGCCTTATGACATTGATTTCATGGCTGAGTGATATTCCATTGTACATAAGGACCACAACTTCTTTATCCATTTTTCTCTTTCCTGGGATATTGAAGGTGGAATGAAGTGGAGGTCCTTGTCAACAGAGCAGCCCTCAACTTGGGGGTGCTTGTGTCTTGCTGATTTTTCATTTTCCCAATTTATACCCCCATGAGTGGAAGTGCCCTATGCTCTCTAAGCTGTGTTTTTTAGATGTTTCAGGACTCACCGTACACTTCTCCAGAGTGGCTGTTGGCAATTTACATCCCGCCCATCAGTGTAGCAAGGCTCCCATTTCTCCATGGCCTGTCCTGCATTTCTGGTTTTGAGACTTTTTTCAGCATGGCCCTTTTGACCGATGGGTAGCGAGTCTTCTTTGTAGCCCTGATTTGCCTTTCCAGGTTGCTTGGTTGGCCAAAAACGGCGTATGCGTTTTTTCCTGAATATATTCAGGAAAAAACGCATACGCCCTTTTTGGCCAAGGGCATCATTGTCAACGTTTTGCCGCTTTTCATGTGCTTTAAAGGCGATTCGTATCTACCTCCTGAAATCTGTTTCGTGCAATTCTGCCTTGATTTCAAATCCTCTTCTTTGCCTTCCCTCAATATATTTGTGGACGAGAGTTATCATTTATAACTCTGCAGGTTTGTGAATTGCAGTGCCCTCAAGCTCCATTTTACAACTCGCTTTTTTGGGAGCTGGCCGCAAAAGCGCAGGATGGCTTCAGGCCCTCTTCTGGTTCCGGGGGGCAGGCTGAGCCTGTAGTTAATTCTTCTTCCTGATGGGAAAATAGAGTGACCTGTGCCTGTCCCGACACCAAGAGCTAGTCTCTCGTTGGTTCCCCGTCTTCCCGTTCATCCTCAGGACAAATTGCAACCTGTACGGAACCGGAGGTTAAAGGTGCTGATGCTCCAAGTAAGGAGATTGCTAGTAAAGCGGCTGGAATGGCGAACCCGGGCACAAGGAGATGAGAAATGAGGTGCGTTTTAGAAACCTTTCCCCATCACACGGTGTACCATCTTCTGGGTTTCTCATGCATGTTTTCGATGTAGGAAGATGCTATTGAACCTGGAGATTTGGGACCCATGCGATGGGTACCACGCAGTATTACTTTAAAGGGTCTGCGTTTGCTCACCCAACCTCACCAAACCTCTCAGCCCCAAGAGTGTCCACCGTTATGTCTCATCCAGCTGTGGGTCTAGATATGGTCAATCCAGGTTGCATCACAGCCCCTGAACTCATTGTGTAGGAATTTCTATCTCTTTCACTGTCATTGTTTCATGGGTTTTTCAAAGTAATTTATTTTCATAATGGGGTTTAGCTGCTTTTCACGGCTTTGTTATGCCGCTTTACACCCACTTGACACACTAACAGAGAGATATCAATACATAGGTTTTAAGATTATTACTAGTCAGATATATTCTTGTGCGGTGAATAGGGCGTGTTGAGTCCAGTTCTCTGAGCAAGGAGTAGGTCTTGTCTACTACATATTGGGTTTATGGAACGGTATCTGAGCTAATTTGATACCCTTGTTTTATGTATCACCCCACCTCCCCTTTCCCGTTAAGCAGCCATAGTCTGTTTTCTGCATGTGTGACTCTGTTCTGTTTTGTAATTCAGTTCAAGTGTAACGGTTTTTACATTCCCTCTAAAAGTGATACCTTATGAGAAGTGTCCTTTTCTGTGTGACTTATTTCACTTAGAATCGTCGTACCTAAATCCACTCATCATGCTGCTACTAACCTTATGACATTGATTTCATGGCTGAGTGATATTCCATTGTACATAAGGACCACAACTTCTTTATCCATTTTTCTCTTTCCTGGGATATTGAAGGTGGAATGAAGTGGAGGTCCTTGTCAACAGAGCAGCCATCAACTTTGGGGTGCTTGTGTCTTGCTGATTTTTCATTTTCCCAATTTATACCCCCATGAGTGGAAGTGCCCTATGCTCTCTAAGCTGTGTTTTTCAGATGTTTCAGGACACACCGTACACTTCTCCAGAGTGGCTGTTGGCAATTTACATCCCGCCCATCAGTGTAGCAAGGCTCCCATTTCTCCATGGCCTGTCCTGCATTTCTGGTTTTGACACTTTTTTCAGCATGGCCCTTTTGACCGATGGGAAGTGAGACTTCTCTGTAGCGCTGATTTGCCTTTCCAGGTTGCTTGGTTGGCCAAAAAGGGCGTATGCGTTTTTTCCTGAATATATTCAGGAAAAAACGCATACGCCCTTTTTGGCCAAGGGCATCATTGTCAACGTTTTGCCGCTTTTCATGTGCTTTAAAGGCGATTCGTATCTACCTCCTGAAATCTGTTTCGTGCAATTCTGCCTTGATTTCAAATCCTCTTCTTTGCCTTCCCTCAATATATTTGTGGACGAGAGTTATCATTTATAACTCTGCAGGTTTGTGAATTGCAGTGTCCTGAACCTCCATTTTACAACTCGCATTTTTGGGAGCTGGCCGCAAAAGCGCAGGATGGCTTCAGGCCCTGTTCTTGTTCCGGGGGGCAGGCTGAGCCTGTGGTTAACTCTTCTTCCTGATGGGAAAATAGAGTGACCTGTGCCTGTCCCGACACCAAGAGCTAGTCTCTCGTTGGTTCCCCGTCTTCCCGTTCATCCTCAGGACAAATTGCAAGCTGTACGGAACCGGAGGTTAAAGGTGCTGATGCTCCAAGTAGGGAGATTGCTAGTAAAGCGGCTGGAATGGCGAACCCGGGCACAAGGAGATGAGAAATGAGGTGCGTTTTAGAAACCTTTCCCCATCACACGGTGTACCATCTTCTGGGTTTCTCATGCATGTTTTCGATGTAGGAAGATGCCATTGAACCTGGAGATTTGGGACCCATGCGATGGGTACCACGCAGTATTACTTTAAAGGGTCTGCGTTTGCTCACCCAAACTCACCAAACCTCTCAACCCCAAGAGTGTCCACCCTTATGTCTCATCCAGCTGTGGGTCTAGATATGGTCAATCCAGGTTGCATCACAGCCCCTGAACTCATTGTGTAAGAATTTCTCTCTCTTTCACTGTCTTTGTTTCATGGGTGTTTCAAAGTAATTTATTTTTATAATGGGGTTTAGCTGCTTTTCACTGCTGTGTTTATGCCGCTTTACACCCACTTGACACACTAACAGAGAGATATCAGTACATAGGTTTTAAGATTATTACTAGTCAGATATATTCTTGTGCGGTGAATAGGGCGTGTTGAGTCCAGTTCTCTGAGCAAGGAGTAGGTCTTGTCTACTACATATTGGGTTTATGGAACGGTATCTGAGCTAATTTGATACCCTTGTTTTATGTATCACCCCACCTCACCTTTCCCATTAAGCAGCCATAGTGTGTTTTCTGCATGTGTGACTCTGTTCTGTTTTGTAATTCAGTGCAAGTGTAACGGTTTTTACATTCCCTCTATCAGTGATACCTTATGAGAAGTGTCCTTTTCTGTGTGACTTATTTCACTTAGAATCGTCGTACCTAAATCCACTCATCATGCTGCTACTAACCTTATGACATTGATTTCATGGCTGAGTGATATTCCATTGTACATAAGGACCACAACTTCTTTATCCATTTTTCTCTTTCCTGGGATATTGAAGGTGGAATGAAGTGGAGGTCCTTGTCAACAGAGCAGCCATCAACTTTGGGGTGCTTGTGTCTTGCTGATTTTTCATTTTCCCAATTTATACCCCCATGAGTGGAAGTGCCCTATGCTCTCTAAGCTGTGTTTTTCAGATGTTTCAGGACACACCGTACACTTCTCCAGAGTGGCTGTTGGCAATTTACATCCCGCCCATCAGTGTAGCAAGGCTCCCATTTCTCCATGGCCTGTCCTGCATTTCTGGTTTTGACACTTTTTTCAGCATGGCCCTTTTGACCGATGGGAAGTGAGACTTCTCTGTAGCGCTGATTTGCCTTTCCAGGTTGCTTGGTTGGCCAAAAAGGGCGTATGCGTTTTTTCCTGAATATATTCAGGAAAAAACGCATACGCCCTTTTTGGCCAAGGGCATCATTGTCAACGTTTTGCCGCTTTTCATGTGCTTTAAAGGCGATTCGTATCTACCTCCTGAAATCTGTTTCGTGCAATTCTGCCTTGATTTCAAATCCTCTTCTTTGCCTTCCCTCAATATATTTGTGGACGAGAGTTATCATTTATAACTCTGCAGGTTTGTGAATTGCAGTGTCCTGAACCTCCATTTTACAACTCGCATTTTTGGGAGCTGGCCGCAAAAGCGCAGGATGGCTTCAGGCCCTGTTCTTGTTCCGGGGGGCAGGCTGAGCCTGTGGTTAACTCTTCTTCCTGATGGGAAAATAGAGTGACCTGTGCCTGTCCCGACACCAAGAGCTAGTCTCTCGTTGGTTCCCCGTCTTCCCGTTCATCCTCAGGACAAATTGCAAGCTGTACGGAACCGGAGGTTAAAGGTGCTGATGCTCCAAGTAGGGAGATTGCTAGTAAAGCGGCTGGAATGGCGAACCCGGGCACAAGGAGATGAGAAATGAGGTGCGTTTTAGAAACCTTTCCCCATCACACGGTGTACCATCTTCTGGGTTTCTCATGCATGTTTTCGATGTAGGAAGATGCCATTGAACCTGGAGATTTGGGACCCATGCGATGGGTACCACGCAGTATTACTTTAAAGGGTCTGCGTTTGCTCACCCAACCTCACCAAACCTCTCAACCCCAAGAGTGTCCACCCTTATGTCTCATCCAGCTGTGGGTCTAGATATGGTCAATCCAGGTTGCATCACAGCCCCTGAACTCATTGTGTAAGAATTTCTCTCTCTTTCACTGTCTTTGTTTCATGGGTGTTTCAAAGTAATTTATTTTTATAATGGGGTTTAGCTGCTTTTCACTGCTGTGTTTATGCCGCTTTACACCCACTTGACACACTAACAGAGAGATATCAGTACATAGGTTTTAAGATTATTACTAGTCAGATATATTCTTGTGCGGTGAATAGGGCGTGTTGAGTCCAGTTCTCTGAGCAAGGAGTAGGTCTTGTCTACTACATATTGGGTTTATGGAACGGTATCTGAGCTAATTTGATACCCTTGTTTTATGTATCACCCCACCTCACCTTTCCCGTTAAGCAGCCATAGTGTGTTTTCTGCATGTGTGACTCTGTTCTGTTTTGTAATTCAGTGCAAGTGTAACGGTTTTTACAATCCCTCTATCAGTGATACCTTATGAGAAGTGTCCTTTTCTGTGTGACTTATTTCACTTAGAATCGTCGTACCTAAATCCACTCATCATGCTGCTACTAACCTTATGACATTGATTTCATGGCTGAGTGATATTCCATTGTACATAAAGACCACAACTTTATTATCCATTTTTCTCTTTCCTGGGATATTTAAGGTGGAATGAAGTGGAGGTCCTTGTCAACAGAGCAGCCCTCAACTTTGGGTGCTTGTGTCTTGCTGATTTTTAATTTTCCCAATTTATACACCCATGAGTGGAAGTGCCCTATGCTCTCTAAGCTGTGTTTTTCAGATGTTTCAGGACACACCGTACACTTCTCCAGAGTGGCTGTTGGCAATTTACATCCCGCCCATCAGTGTAGCAAGGCTCCCATTTCTCCATGGCCTGTCCTGCATTTCTGGTTTTGACACTTTTTTCAGCATGGCCCTTTTGACCGATGGGAAGCGAGATTTCTCTGTAGCGCTGATTTGCCTTTCCAGGTTGCTTGGTTGGCCAAAAAGGGCATATGCGTTTTTTCCTGAATATATTCAGGAAAAAACGCATATGCCCTTTTTGGCCAAGGGCATCATTGTCAACGTTTTGCCGCTTTTCATGTGCTTTAAAGGCGATTCGAATCTACCTCCTGAAATCTGTTTCGTGCAATTCTGCCTTGATTTCAAATCCTCTTCTTTGCCTTCCCTCAATATATTTGTGGACGAGAGTTATCATTTATAACTCTGCAGGTTTGTGAATTGCAGTGCCCTGAACCTCCATTTTACAACTCGCTTTTTTGGGAGCTGGCCGCAAAAGTGCAGTATGGCTTCAGGCCCTGTTCTGGTTCTGGGGGGCAGGCTGAGCCTGTGGTTAATTCTTCTTCCTGATGGGAAAATAGAGTGACCAGTGCCTGTCCCGACACCAAGAGCTAGTCTCTCGTTGGTTCCCCGTCTTCCCGTTCATCCTCAGGACAAATTGCAACCTGTACGGAACAGGAGGTTAAAGGTGCTGATGTTCCAAGTAGGGAGATTGCTAGTAAAGCGGCTGGAATGGCGAACCCGGGCACAAGGAGATGAGAAATGAGGTGCGTTTTAGACACCTTTCCCCATCACACGGTGTACCATCTTCTGGGTTTCTCATGCATGTTTTCGATGTAGGAAGATGCCCTTCAACCTGGAGATTTGGGACCCATGCGATGGGTACCACGCAGTATTACTTTAAAGGGTCTGCATTTGCTCACCCAACCTCACCAAACCTCTCAGCCCCAAGAGTGTCCACCCTTATGTCTCATCCAGCTGTGGGTCTAGATATGGTCAATCCAGGTTGCATCACAGCCCCTGAACTCATTGTGTAAGAATTTCTATCTCTTTCACTTTTGTTGTTTCATGGGTTTTTCAAAGTAATTTATTTTCATAATGGGGTTTAGCTGCTTTTCACGGCTGTGTTTATGCCGCTTTACACCCACTTGACACACTAACAGAGAGATATCAATACATAGGTTTTAAGATTATTACTAGTCAGATATATTCTTGTGCGGTGAATAGGGCGTGTTGAGTCCAGTTCTCTGAGCAAGGAGTAGGTCTTGTCTACTACATATTGGGTTTATGGAACGGTATCTGAGCTAATTTGATACCCTTGTTTTATGTATCACCCCACCTCACCTTTCCCGTTAAGCAGCCATAGTGTGTTTTCTGCATGTGTGACTCTGTTCTGTTTTGTAATTCAGTTCAAGTGTAACGGTTTTTACATTCCCTCTATCAGTGATACCTTATGAGAAGTGTCCTTTTCTGTGTGACTTATTTCACTTAGAATCGTCGTACCTAAATCCACTCATCATGCTGCTACTAACCTTATGACATTGATTTCATGGCTGAGTGATATTCCATTGTACATAAGGACCACAAATTCTTTATCCATTTTTCTCTTTCCTGGGATATTTAAGGTGGAATGAAGTGGAGGTCCTTGTCAACAGAGCAGCCCTCAACTTTGGGGTGCTTGTGTCTTGCTGATTTTTCATTTTCCCAATTTATACCCCCATGAGTGGAAGTGCCCTATGCTCTCTAAGCTGTGTTTTTCAGATGTTTCAGGACACACCGTACACTTCTCCAGAGTGGCTGTTGGCAATTTACATCCCGCCCATCAGTGTAGCAAGGCTCCCATTTCTCCATGGCCTGTCCTGCATTTCTGGTTTTGACACTTTTTTCAGCATGGCCCTTTTGACTGATGGGAAGCGAGACTTCTCTGTTGCGCTGATTTGCCTTTCCAGGTTGCTTGGTTGGCCAAAAAGGGCGTATGCGTTTTTTCCTGAATATATTCAGGAAAAAACGCATACGCCCTTTTTGGCCAAGGGCATCATTGTCAACGTTTTGCCGCTTTTCATGTGCTTTAAAGGCGATTCATATCTACCTCCTGAAATCTGTTTCGTGCAATTCTGCCTTGATTTCAAATCGTCTTCTTTGCCTTCCCTCAATATATTTGTGGACGAGAGTTATCATTTATAACTCTGCAGGTTTGTGAATTGCAGTGCCCTGAACCTCCATTTTACAACTCGCTTTTTTGGGAGCTGGCCGCAAAAGCGCAGGATGGCTTCAGGCCCTGTTCTGGTTCCGGGGGGCAGGCTGAGCCTGTGGTTAATTCTTCTTCCTGATGGGAAAATAGAGTGACCTGTGCCTGTCCCGACACCAAGAGCTAGTCTCTCGTTGGTTCCCCGTCTTCCCGTTCATCTTCCGGACAAATTGCAACCTGTACGGAACAGGAGGTTAAAGGTGCTGATGCTCCAAGTAGGGAGATTGCTAGTAAAGCGGCTGGAATGGTGAACCCGGGCACAAGGAGATGAGAAATGAGGTGCGTTTTAGAAACCTTTCCCCATCACACGGTGTACCATCTTCTGGGTTTCTCATGCATGTTTTCGATGTACGAAGATGCCCTTGAACCTGGAGATTTGGAACCCATGTGATGGGTACCACGCAGTATTACTTTAAAGGGTCTGCGTTTGCTCACCCAACCTCACCAAACCTCTCAGCCCCAAGAGTGTCCACCCTTATGTCTCATCCAGCTGTGGGTCTAGATATGGTCAATCCAGGTTGCATCACAGCCCCTGAACTCATTGTGTAAGAATTTCTATCTCTTTCACTGTCGTTGTTTCATGGGTTTTTCAAAGTAATTTATTTTCATAATGGGGTTTAGCTGCTTTTCACGGCTGTGTTTATGCCGCTTTAAACCCACTTGACACACTAACAGAGAGATATCAATACATAGGTTTTAAGATTATTACTAGTCAGATATATTCTTGTGCGGTGAATAGGGCGTGTTGAGTCCAGTTCTCTGAGCAAGGAGTAGGTCTTGTCTACTACATATTGGGTTTATGGAACGGTATCTGAGCTAATTTGATACCCTTGTTTTATGTATCACGCCACCTCACCTTTCCCGTTAAGCAGCCATAGTGTGTTTTCTGCATGTGTGACTCTGTTCTGTTTTGTAATTCAGTTCAAGTGTAACGGTTTTTACATTCCCTCTAAAAGTGATACCTTATGAGAAGTGTCCTTTTCTGTGTGACTTATTTCACTTAGAATCGTCGTACCTAAATCCACTCATCATGCTGCTACTAACCTTATGACATTGATTTCATGGCTGAGTGATATTCCATTGTACATAAGGACCACAACTTCTTTATCCATTTTTCTCTTTCCTTGGATATTTAAGGTGGAATGAAGTGGAGGTCCTTGTCAACAGAGCAGCCCTCAACTTTGGGGTGCTTGTGTCTTGCTGATTTTTCATTTTCCCAATTTATACCCCCATGAGTGGAAGTGCCCTATGCTCTCTAAGCTGTGTTTTTCAGATGTTTCAGGACACACCGTACACTTCTCCAGAGTGGCTGTTGGCAATTTACATCCCGCCCATCAGTGTAGCAAGGCTCTCATTTCTCCATGGCCTGTCCTGCATTTCTGGTTTTGACACTTTTTTCAGCATGGCCCTTTTGACCGATGGGTAGCGAGTCTTCTTTGTAGTGCTGATTTGCCTTTCCAGGTTGCTTGGTTGGCCAAAAAGGGCGTATGCGTTTTTTCCTGAATATATTCAGGAAAAAACGCATACGCCCTTTTTGGCCAAGGGCATCATTGTCAACATTTTGCCGCTTTTCATGTGCTTTAAAGGCGATTCGAATCTACCTCCTGAAATCTGTTTCCTGCAATTCTGCCTTGATTTCAAATCCTCTTCTTTGCCTTCCCTCAATATATTTGTGGACGAGAGTTATCATTTATAACTCTGCAGGTTTGTGAATTGCACTGCCCTGAACCTCCATTTTACAACTCGCTTTTTTGGGAGCTGGCCGCAAAAGCGCAGGATGGCTTCAGGCCCTGTTCTGGTTCCAGGGGGCAGGCTGAGCCTGTGGTTAATTCTTCTTCCTGATGAGAAAATAGAGTGACCTGTGCCTGTCCCAACACCAAGAGCTAGTCTCTCGTTGGTTCCCCGTCTTCCCGTTCATCCTCAGGACAAATTGCAACCTGTACGGAACAGGAGGTTAAAGGTGCTGATGCTCCAAGTAGGGAGATTGCTAGTAAAGCGGCTGGAATGGCGAACCCGGGCACAAGGAGATGAGAAATGAGGTGCGTTTTAGAAACCTTTCCCTATCACACGGTGTACCATCTTCTGGGTTTCTCATGCATGTTTTCGATGTAGGAAGATGCCCTTGAACCTGGAGATTTGGGACCCATGCGATGGGTACCACGCAGTATTACTTTAAAGGGTCTGTGTTTGCTCACCCAACCTCACCAAACCTCTCAGCCCCAAGAGTGTCCACCCTTATGTCTCATCCAGCTGTGGGTCTAGATATGGTCAATCCAGGTTGCATCACAGCCCCTGAACTCATTGTGTAAGAATTTCTATCTCTTTCACTTTTGTTGTTTCATGGGTTTTTCAAAGTAATTTATTTTCATAATGGGGTTTAGCTGCTTTTCACGGCTGTGTTTATGCCGCTTTACACCCACTTGACACACTAACAGAGAGATATCAATACATAGGTTTTAAGATTATTACTAGTCAGATATATTCTTGTGCGGTGAATAGGGCGTGTTGAGTCCAGTTCTCTGAGCAAGGAGTAGGTCTTGTCTACTACATATTGGGTTTATGGAACGGTATCTGAGCTAATTTGATACCCTTGTTTTATGTATCACCCCACCTCACCTTTCCCGTTAAGCAGCCATAGTGTGTTTTCTGCATGTGTGACTCTGTTCTGTTTTGTAATTCAGTTCAAGTGTAACGGTTTTTACATTCCCTCTATCAGTGATACCTTATGAGAAGTGTCCTTTTCTGTGTGACTTATTTCACTTAGAATCGTCGTACCTAAATCCACTCATCATGCTGCTACTAACCTTATGACATTGATTTCATGGCTGAGTGATATTCCATTGTACATAAGGACCACAAATTCTTTATCCATTTTTCTCTTTCCTGGGATATTTAAGGTGGAATGAAGTGGAGGTCCTTGTCAACAGAGCAGCCCTCAACTTTGGGGTGCTTGTGTCTTGCTGATTTTTCATTTTCCCAATTTATACCCCCATGAGTGGAAGTGCCCTATGCTCTCTAAGCTGTGTTTTTCAGATGTTTCAGGACACACCGTACACTTCTCCAGAGTGGCTGTTGGCAATTTACATCCCGCCCATCAGTGTAGCAAGGCTCCCATTTCTCCATGGCCTGTCCTGCATTTCTGGTTTTGACACTTTTTTCAGCATGGCCCTTTTGACCGATGGGAAGCGAGACTTCTCTGTTGCGCTGATTTGCCTTTCCAGGTTGCTTGGTTGGCCAAAAAGGGCGTATGCGTTTTTTCCTGAATATATTCAGGAAAAAACGCATACGCCCTTTTTGGCCAAGGGCATCATTGTCAACGTTTTGCCGCTTTTCATGTGCTTTAAAGGCGATTCATATCTACCTCCTGAAATCTGTTTCGTGCAATTCTGCCTTGATTTCAAATCGTCTTCTTTGCCTTCCCTCAATATATTTGTGGACGAGAGTTATCATTTATAACTCTGCAGGTTTGTGAATTGCAGTGCCCTGAACCTCCATTTTACAACTCGCTTTTTTGGGAGCTGGCCGCAAAAGCGCAGGATGGCTTCAGGCCCTGTTCTGGTTCCGGGGGGCAGGCTGAGCCTGTGGTTAATTCTTCTTCCTGATGGGAAAATAGAGTGACCTGTGCCTGTCCCGACACCAAGAGCTAGTCTCTCGTTGGTTCCCCGTCTTCCCGTTCATCTTCCGGACAAATTGCAACCTGTACGGAACAGGAGGTTAAAGGTGCTGATGCTCCAAGTAGGGAGATTGCTAGTAAAGCGGCTGGAATGGTGAACCCGGGCACAAGGAGATGAGAAATGAGGTGCGTTTTAGAAACCTTTCCCCATCACACGGTGTACCATCTTCTGGGTTTCTCATGCATGTTTTCGATGTACGAAGATGCCCTTGAACCTGGAGATTTGGAACCCATGTGATGGGTACCACGCAGTATTACTTTAAAGGGTCTGCGTTTGCTCACCCAACCTCACCAAACCTCTCAGCCCCAAGAGTGTCCACCCTTATGTCTCATCCAGCTGTGGGTCTAGATATGGTCAATCCAGGTTGCATCACAGCCCCTGAACTCATTGTGTAAGAATTTCTATCTCTTTCACTGTCGTTGTTTCATGGGTTTTTCAAAGTAATTTATTTTCATAATGGGGTTTAGCTGCTTTTCACGGCTGTGTTTATGCCGCTTTAAACCCACTTGACACACTAACAGAGAGATATCAATACATAGGTTTTAAGATTATTACTAGTCAGATATATTCTTGTGCGGTGAATAGGGCGTGTTGAGTCCAGTTCTGTGAGCAAGGAGTAGGTCTTGTCTACTACATATTGGGTTTATGGAACGGTATCTGAGCTAATTTGATACCCTTGTTTTATGTATCACCCCACCTCACCTTTCCCGTTAAGCAGCCATAGTGTGTTTTCTGCATGTGTGACTCTGTTCTGTTTTGTAATTCAGTTCAAGTGTAACGGTTTTTACATTCCCTCTAAAAGTGATACCTTATGAGAAGTGTCCTTTTCTGTGTGACTTATTTCACTTAGAATCGTCGTACCTAAATCCACTCATCATGCTGCTACTAACCTTATGACATTGATTTCATGGCTGAGTGATATTCCATTGTACATAAGGACCACAACTTCTTTATCCATTTTTCTCTTTCCTTGGATATTTAAGGTGGAATGAAGTGGAGGTCCTTGTCAACAGAGCAGCCCTCAACTTTGGGGTGCTTGTGTCTTGCTGATTTTTCATTTTCCCAATTTATACCCCCATGAGTGGAAGTGCCCTATGCTCTCTAAGCTGTGTTTTTCAGATGTTTCAGGACACACCGTACACTTCTCCAGAGTGGCTGTTGGCAATTTACATCCCGCCCATCAGTGTAGCAAGGCTCTCATTTCTCCATGGCCTGTCCTGCATTTCTGGTTTTGACACTTTTTTCAGCATGGCCCTTTTGACCGATGGGTAGCGAGTCTTCTTTGTAGTGCTGATTTGCCTTTCCAGGTTGCTTGGTTGGCCAAAAAGGGCGTATGCGTTTTTTCCTGAATATATTCAGGAAAAAACGCATACGCCCTTTTTGGCCAAGGGCATCATTGTCAACATTTTGCCGCTTTTCATGTGCTTTAAAGGCGATTCGAATCTACCTCCTGAAATCTGTTTCCTGCAATTCTGCCTTGATTTCAAATCCTCTTCTTTGCCTTCCCTCAATATATTTGTGGACGAGAGTTATCATTTATAACTCTGCAGGTTTGTGAATTGCACTGCCCTGAACCTCCATTTTACAACTCGCTTTTTTGGGAGCTGGCCGCAAAAGCGCAGGATGGCTTCAGGCCCTGTTCTGGTTCCAGGGGGCAGGCTGAGCCTGTGGTTAATTCTTCTTCCTGATGAGAAAATAGAGTGACCTGTGCCTGTCCCAACACCAAGAGCTAGTCTCTCTTTGGTTCCCCGTCTTCCCGTTCATCCTCAGGACAAATTGCAACCTGTACGGAACAGGAGGTTAAAGGTGCTGATGCTCCAAGTAGGGAGATTGCTAGTAAAGCGGCTGGAATGGCGAACCCGGGCACAAGGAGATGAGAAATGAGGTGCGTTTTAGAAACCTTTCCCTATCACACGGTGTACCATCTTCTGGGTTTCTCATGCATGTTTTCGATGTAGGAAGATGCCCTTGAACCTGGAGATTTGGGACCCATGCGATGGGTACCATGCAGTATTACTTTAAAGGGTCTGTGTTTGCTCACCCAACCTCACCAAACCTCTCAGCCCCAAGAGTGTCCACCCTTATGTCTCATCCAGCTGTGGGTCTAGATATGGTCAATCCAGGTTGCATCACAGCCCCTGAACTCATTGTGTAAGAATTTCTATCTCTTTCACTTTTGTTGTTTCATGGGTTTTTCAAAGTAATTTATTTTCATAATGGGGTTTAGCTGCTTTTCACGGCTGTGTTTATGCCGCTTTACACCCACTTGACACACTAACAGAGAGATATCAATACATAGGTTTTAAGATTATTACTAGTCAGATATATTCTTGTGCGGTGAATAGGGCGTGTTGAGTCCAGTTCTCTGAGCAAGGAGTAGGTCTTGTCTACTACATATTGGGTTTATGGAACGGTATCTGAGCTAATTTGATACCCTTGTTTTATGTATCACCCCACCTCACCTTTCCCGTTAAGCAGCCATAGTGTGTTTTCTGCATGTGTGACTCTGTTCTGTTTTGTAATTCAGTTCAAGTGTAACGGTTTTTACATTCCCTCTATCAGTGATACCTTATGAGAAGTGTCCTTTTCTGTGTGACTTATTTCACTTAGAATCGTCGTACCTAAATCCACTCATCATGCTGCTACTAACCTTATGACATTGATTTCATGGCTGAGTGATATTCCATTGTACATAAGGACCACAAATTCTTTATCCATTTTTCTCTTTCCTGGGATATTTAAGGTGGAATGAAGTGGAGGTCCTTGTCAACAGAGCAGCCCTCAACTTTGGGGTGCTTGTGTCTTGCTGATTTTTCATTTTCCCAATTTATACCCCCATGAGTGGAAGTGCCCTATGCTCTCTAAGCTGTGTTTTTCAGATGTTTCAGGACACACCGTACACTTCTCCAGAGTGGCTGTTGGCAATTTACATCCCGCCCATCAGTGTAGCAAGGCTCCCATTTCTCCATGGCCTGTCCTGCATTTCTGGTTTTGACACTTTTTTCAGCATGGCCCTTTTGACTGATGGGAAGCGAGACTTCTCTGTTGCGCTGATTTGCCTTTCCAGGTTGCTTGGTTGGCCAAAAAGGGCGTATGCGTTTTTTCCTGAATATATTCAGGAAAAAACGCATACGCCCTTTTTGGCCAAGGGCATCATTGTCAACGTTTTGCCGCTTTTCATGTGCTTTAAAGGCGATTCATATCTACCTCCTGAAATCTGTTTCGTGCAATTCTGCCTTGATTTCAAATCGTCTTCTTTGCCTTCCCTCAATATATTTGTGGACGAGAGTTATCATTTATAACTCTGCAGGTTTGTGAATTGCAGTGCCCTGAACCTCCATTTTACAACTCGCTTTTTTGGGAGCTGGCCGCAAAAGCGCAGGATGGCTTCAGGCCCTGTTCTGGTTCCGGGGGGCAGGCTGAGCCTGTGGTTAATTCTTCTTCCTGATGGGAAAATAGAGTGACCTGTGCCTGTCCCGACACCAAGAGCTAGTCTCTCGTTGGTTCCCCGTCTTCCCGTTCATCTTCCGGACAAATTGCAACCTGTACGGAACAGGAGGTTAAAGGTGCTGATGCTCCAAGTAGGGAGATTGCTAGTAAAGCGGCTGGAATGGTGAACCCGGGCACAAGGAGATGAGAAATGAGGTGCGTTTTAGAAACCTTTCCCCATCACACGGTGTACCATCTTCTGGGTTTCTCATGCATGTTTTCGATGTACGAAGATGCCCTTGAACCTGGAGATTTGGAACCCATGTGATGGGTACCACGCAGTATTACTTTAAAGGGTCTGCGTTTGCTCACCCAACCTCACCAAACCTCTCAGCCCCAAGAGTGTCCACCCTTATGTCTCATCCAGCTGTGGGTCTAGATATGGTCAATCCAGGTTGCATCACAGCCCCTGAACTCATTGTGTAAGAATTTCTATCTCTTTCACTGTCGTTGTTTCATGGGTTTTTCAAAGTAATTTATTTTCATAATGGGGTTTAGCTGCTTTTCACGGCTGTGTTTATGCCGCTTTAAACCCACTTGACACACTAACAGAGAGATATCAATACATAGGTTTTAAGATTATTACTAGTCAGATATATTCTTGTGCGGTGAATAGGGCGTGTTGAGTCCAGTTCTCTGAGCAAGGAGTAGGTCTTGTCTACTACATATTGGGTTTATGGAACGGTATCTGAGCTAATTTGATACCCTTGTTTTATGTATCACCCCACCTCACCTTTCCCGTTAAGCAGCCATAGTGTGTTTTCTGCATGTGTGACTCTGTTCTGTTTTGTAATTCAGTTCAAGTGTAACGGTTTTTACATTCCCTCTAAAAGTGATACCTTATGAGAAGTGTCCTTTTCTGTGTGACTTATTTCACTTAGAATCGTCGTACCTAAATCCACTCATCATGCTGCTACTAACCTTATGACATTGATTTCATGGCTGAGTGATATTCCATTGTACATAAGGACCACAACTTCTTTATCCATTTTTCTCTTTCCTTGGATATTTAAGGTGGAATGAAGTGGAGGTCCTTGTCAACAGAGCAGCCCTCAACTTTGGGGTGCTTGTGTCTTGCTGATTTTTCATTTTCCCAATTTATACCCCCATGAGTGGAAGTGCCCTATGCTCTCTAAGCTGTGTTTTTCAGATGTTTCAGGACACACCGTACACTTCTCCAGAGTGGCTGTTGGCAATTTACATCCCGCCCATCAGTGTAGCAAGGCTCTCATTTCTCCATGGCCTGTCCTGCATTTCTGGTTTTGACACTTTTTTCAGCATGGCCCTTTTGACCGATGGGTAGCGAGTCTTCTTTGTAGTGCTGATTTGCCTTTCCAGGTTGCTTGGTTGGCCAAAAAGGGCGTATGCGTTTTTTCCTGAATATATTCAGGAAAAAACGCATACGCCCTTTTTGGCCAAGGGCATCATTGTCAACATTTTGCCGCTTTTCATGTGCTTTAAAGGCGATTCGAATCTACCTCCTGAAATCTGTTTCCTGCAATTCTGCCTTGATTTCAAATCCTCTTCTTTGCCTTCCCTCAATATATTTGTGGACGAGAGTTATCATTTATAACTCTGCAGGTTTGTGAATTGCACTGCCCTGAACCTCCATTTTACAACTCGCTTTTTTGGGAGCTGGCCGCAAAAGCGCAGGATGGCTTCAGGCCCTGTTCTGGTTCCAGGGGGCAGGCTGAGCCTGTGGTTAATTCTTCTTCCTGATGAGAAAATAGAGTGACCTGTGCCTGTCCCAACACCAAGAGCTAGTCTCTCGTTGGTTCCCCGTCTTCCCGTTCATCCTCAGGACAAATTGCAACCTGTACGGAACAGGAGGTTAAAGGTGCTGATGCTCCAAGTAGGGAGATTGCTAGTAAAGCGGCTGGAATGGCGAACCCGGGCACAAGGAGATGAGAAATGAGGTGCGTTTTAGAAACCTTTCCCTATCACACGGTGTACCATCTTCTGGGTTTCTCATGCATGTTTTCGATGTAGGAAGATGCCCTTGAACCTGGAGATTTGGGACCCATGCGATGGGTACCACGCAGTATTACTTTAAAGGGTCTGTGTTTGCTCACCCAACCTCACCAAACCTCTCAGCCCCAAGAGTGTCCACCCTTATGTCTCATCCAGCTGTGGGTCTAGATATGGTCAATCCAGGTTGCATCACAGCCCCTGAACTCATTGTGTAAGAATTTCTATCTCTTTCACTTTTGTTGTTTCATGGGTTTTTCAAAGTAATTTATTTTCATAATGGGGTTTAGCTGCTTTTCACGGCTGTGTTTATGCCGCTTTACACCCACTTGACACACTAACAGAGAGATATCAATACATAGGTTTTAAGATTATTACTAGTCAGATATATTCTTGTGCGGTGAATAGGGCGTGTTGAGTCCAGTTCTCTGAGCAAGGAGTAGGTCTTGTCTACTACATATTGGGTTTATGGAACGGTATCTGAGCTAATTTGATACCCTTGTTTTATGTATCACCCCACCTCACCTTTCCCGTTAAGCAGCCATAGTGTGTTTTCTGCATGTGTGACTCTGTTCTGTTTTGTAATTCAGTTCAAGTGTAACGGTTTTTACATTCCCTCTATCAGTGATACCTTATGAGAAGTGTCCTTTTCTGTGTGACTTATTTCACTTAGAATCGTCGTACCTAAATCCACTCATCATGCTGCTACTAACCTTATGACATTGATTTCATGGCTGAGTGATATTCCATTGTACATAAGGACCACAAATTCTTTATCCATTTTTCTCTTTCCTGGGATATTTAAGGTGGAATGAAGTGGAGGTCCTTGTCAACAGAGCAGCCCTCAACTTTGGGGTGCTTGTGTCTTGCTGATTTTTCATTTTCCCAATTTATACCCCCATGAGTGGAAGTGCCCTATGCTCTCTAAGCTGTGTTTTTCAGATGTTTCAGGACACACCGTACACTTCTCCAGAGTGGCTGTTGGCAATTTACATCCCGCCCATCAGTGTAGCAAGGCTCCCATTTCTCCATGGCCTGTCCTGCATTTCTGGTTTTGACACTTTTTTCAGCATGGCCCTTTTGACCGATGGGAAGCGAGACTTCTCTGTTGCGCTGATTTGCCTTTCCAGGTTGCTTGGTTGGCCAAAAAGGGCGTATGCGTTTTTTCCTGAATATATTCAGGAAAAAACGCATACGCCCTTTTTGGCCAAGGGCATCATTGTCAACGTTTTGCCGCTTTTCATGTGCTTTAAAGGCGATTCATATCTACCTCCTGAAATCTGTTTCGTGCAATTCTGCCTTGATTTCAAATCGTCTTCTTTGCCTTCCCTCAATATATTTGTGGACGAGAGTTATCATTTATAACTCTGCAGGTTTGTGAATTGCAGTGCCCTGAACCTCCATTTTACAACTCGCTTTTTTGGGAGCTGGCCGCAAAAGCGCAGGATGGCTTCAGGCCCTGTTCTGGTTCCGGGGGGCAGGCTGAGCCTGTGGTTAATTCTTCTTCCTGATGGGAAAATAGAGTGACCTGTGCCTGTCCCGACACCAAGAGCTAGTCTCTCGTTGGTTCCCCGTCTTCCCGTTCATCTTCCGGACAAATTGCAACCTGTACGGAACAGGAGGTTAAAGGTGCTGATGCTCCAAGTAGGGAGATTGCTAGTAAAGCGGCTGGAATGGTGAACCCGGGCACAAGGAGATGAGAAATGAGGTGCGTTTTAGAAACCTTTCCCCATCACACGGTGTACCATCTTCTGGGTTTCTCATGCATGTTTTCGATGTACGAAGATGCCCTTGAACCTGGAGATTTGGAACCCATGTGATGGGTACCACGCAGTATTACTTTAAAGGGTCTGCGTTTGCTCACCCAACCTCACCAAACCTCTCAGCCCCAAGAGTGTCCACCCTTATGTCTCATCCAGCTGTGGGTCTAGATATGGTCAATCCAGGTTGCATCACAGCCCCTGAACTCATTGTGTAAGAATTTCTATCTCTTTCACTTTTGTTGTTTCATGGGTTTTTCAAAGTAATTTATTTTCATAATGGGGTTTAGCTGCTTTTCACGGCTGTGTTTATGCCGCTTTACACCCACTTGACACACTAACAGAGAGATATCAATACATAGGTTTTAAGATTATTACTAGTCAGATATATTCTTGTGCGGTGAATAGGGCGTGTTGAGTCCAGTTCTCTGAGCAAGGAGTAGGTCTTGTCTACTACATATTGGGTTTATGGAACGGTATCTGAGCTAATTTGATACCCTTGTTTTATGTATCACCCCACCTCACCTTTCCCGTTAAGCAGCCATAGTGTGTTTTCTGCATGTGTGACTCTGTTCTGTTTTGTAATTCAGTTCAAGTGTAACGGTTTTTACATTCCCTCTATCAGTGATACCTTATGAGAAGTGTCCTTTTCTGTGTGACTTATTTCACTTAGAATCGTCGTACCTAAATCCACTCATCATGCTGCTACTAACCTTATGACATTGATTTCATGGCTGAGTGATATTCCATTGTACATAAGGACCACAAATTCTTTATCCATTTTTCTCTTTCCTGGGATATTTAAGGTGGAATGAAGTGGAGGTCCTTGTCAACAGAGCAGCCCTCAACTTTGGGGTGCTTGTGTCTTGCTGATTTTTCATTTTCCCAATTTATACCCCCATGAGTGGAAGTGCCCTATGCTCTCTAAGCTGTGTTTTTCAGATGTTTCAGGACACACCGTACACTTCTCCAGAGTGGCTGTTGGCAATTTACATCCCGCCCATCAGTGTAGCAAGGCTCCCATTTCTCCATGGCCTGTCCTGCATTTCTGGTTTTGACACTTTTTTCAGCATGGCCCTTTTGACTGATGGGAAGCGAGACTTCTCTGTTGCGCTGATTTGCCTTTCGAGGTTGCTTGGTTGGCCAAAAAGGGCGTATGCGTTTTTTCCTGAATATATTCAGGAAAAAACGCATACGCCCTTTTTGGCCAAGGGCATCATTGTCAACGTTTTGCCGCTTTTCATGTGCTTTAAAGGCGATTCATATCTACCTCCTGAAATCTGTTTCGTGCAATTCTGCCTTGATTTCAAATCGTCTTCTTTGCCTTCCCTCAATATATTTGTGGACGAGAGTTATCATTTATAACTCTGCAGGTTTGTGAATTGCAGTGCCCTGAACCTCCATTTTACAACTCGCTTTTTTGGGAGCTGGCCGCAAAAGCGCAGGATGGCTTCAGGCCCTGTTCTGGTTCCGGGGGGCAGGCTGAGCCTGTGGTTAATTCTTCTTCCTGATGGGAAAATAGAGTGACCTGTGCCTGTCCCGACACCAAGAGCTAGTCTCTCGTTGGTTCCCCGTCTTCCCGTTCATCTTCCGGACAAATTGCAACCTGTACGGAACAGGAGGTTAAAGGTGCTGATGCTCCAAGTAGGGAGATTGCTAGTAAATCGGCTGGAATGGTGAACCCGGGCACAAGGAGATGAGAAATGAGGTGCGTTTTAGAAACCTTTCCCCATCACACGGTGTACCATCTTCTGGGTTTCTCATGCATGTTTTCGATGTACGAAGATGCCCTTGAACCTGGAGATTTGGAACCCATGTGATGGGTACCACGCAGTATTACTTTAAAGGGTCTGCGTTTGCTCACCCAACCTCACCAAACCTCTCAGCCCCAAGAGTGTCCACCCTTATGTCTCATCCAGCTGTGGGTCTAGATATGGTCAATCCAGGTTGCATCACAGCCCCTGAACTCATTGTGTAAGAATTTCTATCTCTTTCACTGTCGTTGTTTCATGGGTTTTTCAAAGTAATTTATTTTCATAATGGGGTTTAGCTGCTTTTCACGGCTGTGTTTATGCCGCTTTAAACCCACTTGACACACTAACAGAGAGATATCAATACATAGGTTTTAAGATTATTACTAGTCAGATATATTCTTGTGCGGTGAATAGGGCGTGTTGAGTCCAGTTCTCTGAGCAAAGAGTAGGTCTTGTCTACTACATATTGGGTTTATGGAACGGTATCTGAGCTAATTTGATACCCTTGTTTTATGTATCACCCCACCTCACCTTTCCCGTTAAGCAGCCATAGTGTGTTTTCTGCATGTGTGACTCTGTTCTGTTTTGTAATTCAGTTCAAGTGTAACGGTTTTTACATTCCCTCTAAAAGTGATACCTTATGAGAAGTGTCCTTTTCTGTGTGACTTATTTCACTTAGAATCGTCGTACCTAAATCCACTCATCATGCTGCTACTAACCTTATGACATTGATTTCATGGCTGAGTGATATTCCATTGTACATAAGGACCACAACTTCTTTATCCATTTTTCTCTTTCCTTGGATATTTAAGGTGGAATGAAGTGGAGGTCCTTGTCAACAGAGCAGCCCTCAACTTTGGGGTGCTTGTGTCTTGCTGATTTTTCATTTTCCCAATTTATACCCCCATGAGTGGAAGTGCCCTATGCTCTCTAAGCTGTGTTTTTCAGATGTTTCAGGACACACCGTACACTTCTCCAGAGTGGCTGTTGGCAATTTACATCCCGCCCATCAGTGTAGCAAGGCTCTCATTTCTCCATGGCCTGTCCTGCATTTCTGGTTTTGACACTTTTTTCAGCATGGCCCTTTTGACCGATGGGTAGCGAGTCTTCTTTGTAGTGCTGATTTGCCTTTCCAGGTTGCTTGGTTGGCCAAAAAGGGCGTATGCGTTTTTTCCTGAATATATTCAGGAAAAAACGCATACGCCCTTTTTGGCCAAGGGCATCATTGTCAACATTTTGCCGCTTTTCATGTGCTTTAAAGGCGATTCGAATCTACCTCCTGAAATCTGTTTCCTGCAATTCTGCCTTGATTTCAAATCCTCTTCTTTGCCTTCCCTCAATATATTTGTGGACGAGAGTTATCATTTATAACTCTGCAGGTTTGTGAATTGCACTGCCCTGAACCTCCATTTTACAACTCGCTTTTTTGGGAGCTGGCCGCAAAAGCGCAGGATGGCTTCAGGCCCTGTTCTGGTTCCAGGGGGCAGGCTGAGCCTGTGGTTAATTCTTCTTCCTGATGAGAAAATAGAGTGACCTGTGCCTGTCCCAACACCAAGAGCTAGTCTCTCGTTGGTTCCCCGTCTTCCCGTTCATCCTCAGGACAAATTGCAACCTGTACGGAACAGGAGGTTAAAGGTGCTGATGCTCCAAGTAGGGAGATTGCTAGTAAAGCGGCTGGAATGGCGAACCCGGGCACAAGGAGATGAGAAATGAGGTGCGTTTTAGAAACCTTTCCCTATCACACGGTGTACCATCTTCTGGGTTTCTCATGCATGTTTTCGATGTAGGAAGATGCCCTTGAACCTGGAGATTTGGGACCCATGCGATGGGTACCACGCAGTATTACTTTAAAGGGTCTGTGTTTGCTCACCCAACCTCACCAAACCTCTCAGCCCCAAGAGTGTCCACCCTTATGTCTCATCCAGCTGTGGGTCTAGATATGGTCAATCCAGGTTGCATCACAGCCCCTGAACTCATTGTGTAAGAATTTCTATCTCTTTCACTTTTGTTGTTTCATGGGTTTTTCAAAGTAATTTATTTTCATAATGGGGTTTAGCTGCTTTTCACGGCTGTGTTTATGCCGCTTTACACCCACTTGACACACTAACAGAGAGATATCAATACATAGGTTTTAAGATTATTACTAGTCAGATATATTCTTGTGCGGTGAATAGGGCGTGTTGAGTCCAGTTCTCTGAGCAAGGAGTAGGTCTTGTCTACTACATATTGGGTTTATGGAACGGTATCTGAGCTAATTTGATACCCTTGTTTTATGTATCACCCCACCTCACCTTTCCCGTTAAGCAGCCATAGTGTGTTTTCTGCATGTGTGACTCTGTTCTGTTTTGTAATTCAGTTCAAGTGTAACGGTTTTTACATTCCCTCTAAAAGTGATACCTTATGAGAAGTGTCCTTTTCTGTGTGACTTATTTCACTTAGAATCGTCGTACCTAAATCCACTCATCATGCTGCTACTAGCCTTATGACATTGATTTCATGGCTGAGTGATATTCCATTGTACATAAGGACCACAACTTCTTTATCCATTTTTCTCTTTCCTGGGATATTGAAGGTGGAATGAAGTGGAGGTCCTTGTCAACAGAGCAGCCCTATACTTTGGGGTGCTTGTGTCTTGCTGATTTTTCATTTTCCCAATTTATATCCCCATGAGTGGAAGTGCCCTATGCTCTCTAAGCTGTGTTTTTTAGATGTTTCAGGACACACCGTACACTTCTCCAGAGTGGCTGTTGGCATTTTACATCCCGCCCATCAGTGTAGCAAGGCTCCCATTTCTCCATGGCCTGTCCTGCATTTCTGGTTTTGAGACTTTTTTCAGCATGGCCATTTTGACCGACGGGTAGCGAGTCTTCTTTGTAGCGCTGATTTGCCTTTCCAGGTTGCTTGGTTGGCCAAAAAGGGCGTATGCGTTTTTTCCTGAATATATTCAGGAAAAAACGCATACGCCCTTTTTGGCCAAGGGCATCATTGTCAACGTTTTGCCGCTTTTCATGTGCTTTAAAGGCGATTCGAATCTACCTCCTGAAATCTGTTTCCTGCAATTCTGCCTTGATTTCAAATCCTCTTCTTTGCCTTCCCTCAATATATTTGTGGACGAGAGTTATCATTTATAACTCTGCAGGTTTGTGAATTGCAGTGCCCTGAAGCTCCATTTTACAACTCGCTTTTTTGGGAGCTGGCCGCAAAAGCCCAGGATGGCTTCAGGCCCTGTTCTGGTTCCGGGGGGGAGGATGAGCCTCTGGTTAATTCTTCTTCCTGATGGGAAAATAGAGTGACCTGTGCCTGTCCCAACACCAAGAGCTAGTCTCTCACTGGTTCCCCGTCTACCCGTTCATCCTCAGGACAAATTGCAACCTGTACGGAACAGGAGGTTAAAGGTGCTGATGCTCCAAGTAGGGAGATTGTTAGTAAAGCAGCTGGAATGGCGAACCCGGGCACAAGGAGAAGAGAAATGAGGTGCGTTTTAGAAACCTTTCCCCATCACATGGTGTACCATCTTTTTGTTTTCTCATGCATGTTTTCGATGTAGGAAGATGCCCTTGAACCTGGAGATTTGGGACCCATGCGATGGGTACCACGCAGTATTACTTTAAAGGGTCTGCGTTTGCTCACCCAACCTCACCAAACCTCTCAGCCCCAAGAGAGTCCACCCTTATGTCTCATCCAGCTGTGGGTCTAGATATGGTCAATCCAGGTTGCATCACAGCCCCTGAACGCATTGTGTAAGAATTTCTCTCTCTTTCACTGTCTTTGTTTCATGGGTTTTTCAAAGTAATTTATTTTGATAATGGGGTTTAGCTGCTTTTCACTGCTGTGTTTATGCTGCTTTACACCCACTTGACACACTAACAGAGAGATATCAATACATAGGTTTTAAGATTATTACTAGTCAGATATATTCTTGTGCGGTGAATAGGGTGTGTTGAGTCCAGTTCTCTGAGCAAAGAGTAGGTCTTGTCTATTACATATTGGGTTTATGGAACGGTATCTGAGCTAATTTGAAACCCTTGTTTTATGTATCACCCCACCTCACCTTTCCCGTTAAGCAGCCATAGTGTGTTTTCTGCATGTGTGACTCTGTTCTGTTTTGTAATTCAGTTCAAGTGTAACGGCTTTTACATTCCCTCTATAAGTGATACCTTATGAGAAGTGTCCTTTTCTGTGTGACTTATTTCACTTAGAATCGTCGTACCTAAATCCACTCATCATGCTGCTACTAGCCTTATGACATTGATTTCATGGCTGAGTGATATTCCATTGTACATAAGGACCACAACTTCTTTATCCATTTTTCTCTTTCCTGGGATATTGAAGGTGGAATGAAGTGGAGGTCCTTGTCAACAGAGCAGCACTAAACTTTGGGGTGCTTGTGTCTTGCTGATTTTTCATTTTCCCAATTTATACCCCCATGAGTGGAAGTGCCCTATGCTCTCTAAGCTGTGTTTTTTAGATGTTTCAGGACACACCGTACACTTCTCCAGAGTGGCTGTTGGCAATTTACATCCCGCCCATCAGTGTAGCAAGGCTCCCATTTCTCCATGGCCTGTCCTGCATTTCTGGTTTTGAGACTTTTTTCAGCATGGCCCTTTTGACCAATGGGTAGCAAGTCTTCTTTGTAGCGCTGATTTGCCTTTCCAGGTTGCTTGGTTGGCCAAAAAGGGCGTATGCGTTTTTTCCTGAATATATTCAGGAAAAAACGCATACGCCCTTTTTGGCCAAGGGCATCATTGTCAACGTTTTGCCGCTTTTCATGTGCTTTAAAGGCGATTCGAATCTACCTCCTGAAATCTGTTTCCTGCAATTCTGCCTTGATTTCAAATCCTCTTCTTTGCCTTCCCTCAATATATTTGTGGACGAGAGTTATCATTTATAACTCTGCAGGTTTGTGAATTGCAGTGCCCTGAAGCTCCATTTTACAACTCGCTTTTTTGGGAGCTGGCCGCAAAAGCGCAGGATGGCTTCAGGCCCTGTTCTGGTTCCGGGGGGGAGGATGAGCCTCTGGTTAATTCTTCTTCCTGATGGGAAAATAGAGTGACCTGTGCCTGTCCCAACACCAAGAGCTAGTCTCTCACTGGTTCCCCGTCTACCCGTTCATCCTCAGGACAAATTGCAACCTGTACGGAACAGGAGGTTAAAGGTGCTGATGCTCCAAGTAGGGAGATTGTTAGTAAAGCAGCTGGAATGGCGAACCCGGGCACAAGGAGAAGAGAAATGAGGTGCGTTTTAGAAACCTTTCCCCATCACATGGTGTACCATCTTTTTGTTTTCTCATGCATGTTTTCGATGTAGGAAGATGCCCTTGAACCTGGAGATTTGGGACCCATGCGATGGGTACCATGCAGTATTACTTTAAAGGGTCTGCGTTTGCTCACCCAACCTCACCAAACCTCTCAGCCCCAAGAGTGTCCACCCTTATGTCTCATCCAGCTGTGGGTCTAGATATGGTCAATCCAGGTTGCATCACAGCCCCTGAACGCATTGTGTAAGAATTTCTCTCTCTTTCACTGTCTTTGTTTCATGGGTGTTTCAAAGTAATTTATTTTGATAATGGGGTTTAGCTGCTTTTCACTGCTGTGTTTATGCCGCTTTACACCCACTTGACACACTAACAGAGATATATCAATACATAGGTTTTAAGATTATTACTAGTCAGATATATTCTTGTGCGGTGAATAGGGCGTGTTGAGTCCAGTTCTCTGAGCAAGGAGTAGGTCTTGTCTATTACATATTGGGTTTATGGAACGGTATCTGAGCTAATTTGAAACCCTTGTTTTATGTATCACTCCACCTCACCTTTCCCGTTAAGCAGCCATAGTGTGTTTTCTGCATGTGTGACTCTGTTCTGTTTTGTAATTCAGTTCAAGTGTAACGCTTTTTACATTCCCTCTATAAGTGATACCTTATGAGAAGTGTCCTTTTCTGTGTGACTTATTTCACTTAGAATCGTCGTACCTAAATCCACTCATCATGCTGCTACTAGCCTTATGACATTGATTTCATGGCTGAGTGATATTCCATTGTACATAAGGACCACAACTTCTTTATCCATTTTTCTCTTTCCTGGGATATTGAAGGTGGAATGAAGTGGAGGTCCTTGTCAACAGAGCAGCCCTAAACTTTGGGGTGCTTGTGTCTTGCTGATTTTTCATTTTCCCAATTTATACCCCCATGAGTGGAAGTGCCCTATTCTCTCTAAGCTGTGTTTTTTAGATGTTTCTGGACACACCGTACACTTCTCCAGAGTGGCTGTTGGCAATTTACATCCCGCCCATCAGTGTAGCAAGGCTCCCATTTCTCCATGGCCTGTCCTGCATTTCTGGTTTGGACACGTTTTTCAGCATGGCCCTTTTGACCGACGGGTAGCGAGTCTTCTTTGTAGCGCTGATTTGCCTTTCCAGGTTGCTTGGTTGGCCAAAAAGGGCGTATGCGTTTTTTCCTGAATATATTCAGGAAAAAACGCATACGCCCTTTTTGGCCAAGGGCATCATTGTCAACGTTTTGCCGCTTTTCATGTGCTTTAAAGGCGATTCGAATCTACCTCCTGAAATCTGTTTCCTGCAATTCTGCCTTGATTTCAAATCCACTTCTTTGCCTTCCCTCAATATATTTGTGGACGAGAGTTATCATTTATAACTCTGCAGGTTTGTGAATTGCAGTGCCCTGAAGCTCCATTTTACAACTCTCTTTTTTGGGAGCTGGCCGCAAAAGCGCAGGATGGCTTCAGGCCCTGTTCTGGTTCCGGGGGGGAGGATGAGCCTCTGGTTAATTCTTCTTCCCGATGGGAAAATAGAGTGACCTGTGCCTGTCCCAACACCAAGAGCTAGTCTCTCACTGGTTCCCCGTCTACCCGTTCATCCTCAGGACAAATTGCAACCTGTACGGAACAGGAGGTTAAAGGTGCTGATGCTCCAAGTAGGGAGATTGTTAGTAAAGCGGCTGGAATGGCGAACCCGGGCACAAGGAGAAGAGAAATGAGGTGCGTTTTAGAAACCTTTCCCCATCACATGGTGTACCATCTTTTTGTTTTCTCATGCATGTTTTCGATGTAGGAAGATGCCCTTGAACCTGGAGATTTGGGACCCATGCGATGGGTACCACGCAGTATTACTTTAAAGGGTCTGCGTTTGCTCACCCAACCTCACCAAACCTCTCAGCCCCAAGAGAGTCCACCCTTATGTCTCATCCAGCTGTGGGTCTAGATATGGTCAATCCAGGTTGCATCACAGCCCCTGAACGCATTGTGTAAGAATTTCTCTCTCTTTCACTGTCTTTGTTTCATGGGTGTTTCAAAGTAATTTATTTTGATAATGGGGTTTAGCTGCTTTTCACTGCTGTGTTTATGCCGCTTTACACCCACTTGACACACTAACAGAGAGATATCAATACATAGGTTTTAAGATTATTACTAGTCGGATATATTCTTGTGCGGTGAATAGGGTGTGTTGAGGCCAGTTCTCTGAGCAAAGAGTAGGTCTTGTCTATTACATATTGGGTTTATGGAACGGTATCTGAGCTAATTTGAAACCCTTGTTTTATGTATCACGCCACCTCACCTTTCCCGTTAAGCAGCCATAGTGTGTTTTTTGCATGTGTGACTCTGTTCTGTTTTGTAATTCAGTTCAAGTGTAACGCTTTTTACATTCCCTCCTTAAGTGATACCTTATGAGAAGTGTCCTTTTCTGTGTGACTTATTTCACTTAGAATCATCGTACCTAAATCCACTCATCATGCTGCTACTAGCCTTATGACATTGATTTCATGGCTGAGTGATATTCCATTGTACATAAGGACCACAACTTCTTTATCCATTTTTCTCTTTCCTGGGATATTGAAGGTGGAATGAAGTGGAGGTCCTTGTCAACAGAGCAGCCCTAAACTTTGGGGTGCTTGTGTCTTGCTGATTTTTCATTTTCCCAATTTATACCCCCATGAGTGGAAGTGCCCTATTCTCTCTAAGCTGTGTTTTTTAGATGTTTCTGGACACACCGTACACTTCTCCAGAGTGGCTGTTGGCAATTTACATCCCGCCCATCAGTGTAGCAAGGCTCCCATTTCTCCATGGCCTGTCCTGCATTTCTGGTTTTGAGACTTTTTTCAGCATGGCCCTTTTGACCGACGGGTAGCGAGTCTTCTTTGTAGCGCTGATTTGCCTTTCCAGGTTGCTTGGTTGGCCAAAAAGGGCGTATGCGTTTTTTCCTGAATATATTCAGGAAAAAACGCATACGCCCTTTTTGGCCAAGGGCATCATTGTCAACGTTTTGCCGCTTTTCATGTGCTTTAAAGGAGATTGGAATCTACCTCCTGAAATCTGTTTCCTGCAATTCTGCCTTGATTTCAAATCCACTTCTTTGCCTTCCCTCAATATATTTGTGGACGAGAGTTATCATTTATAACTCTGCAGGTTTGTGAATTGCAGTGCCCTGAAGCTCCATTTTACAACTCGCTTTTTTGGGAGCTGGCCGCAAAAGCGCAGGATGGCTTCAGGCCCTGTTCTGGTTCCGGGGGGGGAGGATGAGCCTCTGGTTAATTCTTCTTCCTGATGGGAAAATAGAGTGACCTGTGCCTGTCCCAACACCAAGAGCTAGTCTCTCACTGGTTCCCCGTCTACCCGTTCATCCTCAGGACAAATTGCAACCTATACGGAACAGGAGGTTAAAGGTGCTGATGCTCCAAGTAGGGAGATTGTTAGTAAAGCGGCTGGAATGGCGAACCCGGGCACAAGGAGAAGAGAAATGAGGTGCGTTTTAGAAACCTTTCCCCATCACATGGTGTACCATCTTTTTGTTTTCTCATGCATGTTTTCGATGTAGGAAGATGCCCTTGAACCTGGAGATTTGGGACCCATGCGATGGGTACCACGCAGTATTACTTTAAAGGGTCTGCGTTTGCTCACCCAATCTCACCAAACCTCTCAGCCCCAAGAGTGTCCACCCTTATGTCTCATCCAGCTGTGGGTCTAGATATGGTCAATCCAGGTTGCATCACAGCCCCTGAACGCATTGTGTAAGAATTTCTCTCTCTTTCACTGTCTTTGTTTCATGGGTGTTTCAAAGTAATTTATTTTGATAATGGGGTTTAGCTGCTTTTCACTGCTGTGTTTATGCCGCTTTACACCCACTTGACACACTAACAGAGAGATATCAATACATAGGTTTTAAGATTATTACTAGTCAGATATATTCTTGTGCGGTGAATAGGGCGTGTTGAGTCCAGTTCTCTGAGCAAGGAGTAGGTCTTGTCTATTACATATTGGGTTTATGGAACGGTATCTGAGCTAATTTGAAACCCTTGTTTTATGTATCACCCCACCTCACCTTTCCCGTTAAGCAGCCATAGTGTGTTTTCTGCATGTGTGACTCTGTTCTGTTTTGTAATTCAGTTCAAGTGTAACGCTTTTTACATTCCCTCTATAAGTGATACCTTATGAGAAGTGTCCTTTTCTGTGTGACTTACTTCACTTAGAATCGTCGTACTTAAATCCACTCATCATGCTGCTACTAGCCTTATGACATTGATTTCGTGGCTGAGTGATATTCCATTGTACATAAGGACCACAACTTCTTTATCCATTTTTCTCTTTCCTGGGATATTGAAGGTGGAATGAAGTGGAGGTCCTTGTCAACAGAGCAGCCCTAAACTTTGGGGTGCTTGTGTCTTGGTGATTTTTCATTTTCCCAATTTATACCCCCATGAGTGGAAGTGCCCTATGCTCTCTAAGCTGTGTTTTTTAGATGTTTCAGGACACACCGTACACTTCTCCAGAGTGGCTGTTGGCAATTTACATCCCGCTCATCAGTGTAGCAAGGCTCCCATTTCTCCATGGCCTGTCCTGCATTTCTGGTTTTGACACTTTTTTCAGCATGGCCCTTTTGACCGACGGGAAGCGAGACTTCTTTGTAACACTGATTTGCCTTTCCAGGTTGCTTGGTTGGCCAAAAAGGGCGTATGCGTTTTTTCCTGAATATATTCAGGAAAAAACGCATACGCCCTTTTTGGCCAAGGGCATCATTGTCAACGTTTTGCCGCTTTTCGTGTGCTTTAAAGCGATTCGAATCTACCTCCTGAAATCTGTTTCCTGCAATTCTGCCTTGATTTCAAATCCTCTTCTTTGCCTTCCCTCAATATATTTGTGGACGAGAGTTATCATTTATAACTCTGCAGGTTTGTGAATTGCAGTGCCCTGAAGCTCCATTGTGCAACTCGCTTTTTAGGGAGCTGGCCGCAAAAGCGCAGGATGGCTTCAGGCCCTGTTCTAGTTCCGCGGGGCAGGCTGAGCCTGTGGTTAATTCTTCTTCCTGATGGGAAAATAGAGTGACCTGTGCCTGTCCCAACACCAAGAGCTAGTCTCTCATTGGTTCCCCTTCTTCCCGTTCATCCTCCGGACAAATTGCATCCTGTACGGCAGAGGAGTTTAAAGGTGCTGATGCTCCAAGTAGGGAGATTGCTAGTAAAGTGGCTGCAATCGCAAACCCGAGCACAAGGAGATGAGAAATGAGGTGCGTTTTAGAAACCTTTCCCCATCACACGGTGTACCATCTTCTGGGTTTCTCATGCATGTTTTCGATGTAGGAAGATGCCCTTGAACCTGGAGATTTGGGACCCATGCGATGGGTACCACGCAGTATTACTTTAAAGGGTCTGCATTTGCTCACCCAACCTCACCAAATCTCTCAGCTCCAAGAGTGTCCACCCTTATGTCTCATCCAACTGTGGGTCTAGATATGGTCAATCCAGTTTGCATCACAGCCCCTGAACTAATTGTATAAGAATTTCTCTCTCTTTCACTGTCTTTGTTTCATGGGTTTTTAAAAGTAATTTATTTTTATAATGTGGTTTAGCTGCTTTTCACTGCTGTGTTTATGCCGCTTTACAGCGACTTGACACACTAACAGAGTGATATCAATACATAGGTTTTAAGATTATTACTAGTCAGATATATTCTTGTGCGGTGAATAGGGCGTGTTGAGTCCAGTTCTCTGAGCAAGGAGTAGGTCTTGTCTATTACATATTGGGTTTATGGAACGGTATCTGAGCTAGTTTGAAACCCTTGTTTTATGTATCACCCCACCTCACCTTTCCCGTTAAGCAGCCATAGTGTGTTTTTTGCATGTGTGACTCTGTTCTGTTTTGTAATTCAGTTCAAGTGTAACGGTTTTTACATTCCCTCCTTAAGTGATACCTTATGAGAAGTGTCCTTTTCTGTGTGACTTATTTCACTTAGAATCGTTGTACCTAAATCCACTCATCATGCTGCTACTAGCCTTATGACATTGATTTCATGGCTGAGTGATATTCCATTGTACATAAGGACCACAACTTCTTTATCCATTTTTCTCTTTCCTGGGATATTGAAGGTGGAATGAAGTGGAGGTCCTTGTCAACAGAGCAGCCCTAAACTTTGGGGTGCTTGTGTCTTGCTGATTTTTCATTTTCCCAATTTATACCCCCATGAGTGGAAGTGCCCTATTCTCTCTAAGCTGTGTTTTTTAGATGTTTCAGGACACACCGTACACTTCTCCAGAGTGGCTGTTGGCAATTTACATCCCGCCCATAAGTGTAGCAAGGCTCCCTTGCCTCCCTGGCCTCTCCTGCTTTTCTTGTTTTACATTTTTTTAGGAAGGCCATTTTGACCGATGGGAAGTCAGACTTCTTTGTAGCGCTGAATTGCATTTCCGGCTTGCTTGGTTGGCCAAAAAGGGCCTATGGGTTTTTTCCTGAATTCATTCAGAAAAAAACGCATATGCTCTTTTTGGCCAAGTGCATCATTGTCGACGTTTTGCCGCTTTTCATGTGCTTTAGGGGTGATTCGAATCTATCTCCTGAAATCTGTTTCCTGCAATTCTGCCTTGATTTCAAATCCTCTTCGTTGCCTTCCCTCAATATATTTGTTGACGAGAGTTATCATTTATAATTCTGCAGGTTTGTGAATTACAGTGCCCCTGAGCTCCATTTGTCAACTCGCTTTTTTGGAAGCTTTCCGCAGAACCGCTCGTTTGCTTCTGGACCTACTCTGGTTCCCGGTGGCAAGCTAAGCCTTTGCTTAATTCTTCTTCCTGACTGGAAAGTAGAGTGACATGTGCCTCTCCGAACATCTAGGGCTTGGCTCTCCTTGTTTCTCCTCCTTCCCCTTCTTCCTTTGGACAAATTCCGATTTCTGTGCAACTGGATGTTGAAGGTGCTGACATCCTCTAGTGGGGAGATTTTAAGGAAAAAGGCTGGAGTGGTGAACCCAACAACCAGGAAATTAGGCGTTTTGGTGCCTTTTCCAAAATCTTCCTGATCCAACCGTGTTCCATCTTCTGGGTGTCACAGGCATGTTTTAGCTGTAGGAAAGGTCCCGTGTATGTAAGGAGAACACAAGGGATTTTTCCAAATCAGTGTCTCCCCGAACTCCAATCTGGGGAATTTTTAAGCTACTGGTACATGTGTGTTCATTAAGGGACTTGGGCCGTAGGCAGAGTCCGAACTTTAGATGATTGAAGTCTTCAGGTTCAGAAACGCTCACCATCGGCCTCCTTTAGTTTCCATTTTATCTGTAGTTGATAGATGATGTCGATATAGATATCTATTGTTTTTCAGATTATTTCCCCTCAGGGGTCATTACAAAATATTGAGTATAGTTCCCTGTGCTATACAGTAGTTCCTTGTTGATGATATATTTTATACATAGCAGTGTGTATATGTTAATCTGAAACTGTTAATTTATCCCTCCTCCCACCTTTCCCCTTTGGTAATAAAAAATATAAGATTTTATACTTCTCAGAAATCTAGGAGCTGAAAGAGAGGTATCATTTTCAATGGAAAATCATTCCAAACAAGGTTGAAACTTCAACCAAGATTATTAGATGTACATCCTTGGAAAGAAATCACTGCATTTCTCTACTCTTGACCTGACAAATAAGACAATCCCCTCCACTGAACTTGCTTATAATAAAGTGATGGAAATATCAAATGGAAGTGTTAGAAACATCTTATTTTACACGAGCCTTATACACTGCTCTATGTTAATTACAGTTTGGCTCACACATCTGTTCATTGAAGTTACAATGTTCTCAAATTCTGTTACTGATCCTGCAGAGTGGGCCCCAACAAGGGTCTCCCTGCCCAGTGTCATTGGAGCCAACAGATCGAGACTGACTTTGGTTCAGAAGCAAAGGAAAACTTTATATTTTGATCAGAGAATGGAGAGGTGAGAGTGTGTGCTCCCCTGCGGGTTGTGGGCCGGGCTGCTGTGTAGGGATCCTGTCAGCATCAGCGGGAGGGAGGGGGCGGAGCTCTCGAGGGCCAGGTTGGCTGGAGCTCAGGCTCTATGTCGCAGAGTCTGCACGGGGCCCCACGAGCTGAGGTGTCGGCCCAGCCATTTTGCACGAGGAAATCGGGTCTGAAGTGTCGGGTGTGGGACCTCTTCATGTGGAAACCTAGGAGCAAGTGAAATTAGACAAAGCACAAAGGAAAAAATGGTTAGACTTTATTTTATTGCCCAGATTCTATTTTTATCTCCCAGGAATTTTTAATGGGCTTTGCCAGTGACAAAGCCCTCCTCTGCCTTTTGTCCCATTCCTCATTCTTGGGGCGCTGAGGGTGCAGACACGTCTTCTGTAAATGCTTCATGCTGAGTTGGGTGTCCTCATACCCGGGGGGAGGGGCAGGACTTCTCCCCAGCAGCCTCCAGGTGAGGTTGATTGTCCGCAGGCCTCCTCCCTCACTGCTCGTCTGCCTGAGCACCAGCATTGGAAGTTTTATAGATTCTAATGACCTTTAAGGGTCCAGGAAAGAGATGTGCAGAGACGCTGGGGGGGTGGGCGGTTTTACCCTGCTCCACATTGGTTCGGCCCCCTTAGGCTGACGGTTTCTGCCAGCCTAGATGCTCTGACCAGTAGTCTGTGCTTTCTTCAGTTAGGCCACTGAATTAACGTACAAACAGCACCAGGTGTCAGAGCCCTGCTTGCTCAACTCCCAGACAGTCCAGGGCCGGTGGTGATCCAGGACCATGACGGCCACTCAGTCAACGGCCTTTTGAAGTAGCCAGGAGTACAGCCGGTCTCATTGGCCGCCGTCACTGCGGTGTCTGTAGGCTTTTCTATGGTGGCAGCGTTATTTACGGTTCCCCTGCCAAGTTTATTAGCTCCGCTCTGGGTGCAGTAAGTCCTGTAAGCAATAGTCTGCTCTTTTGGGGCACACTCTTGTTGTTTTCTGAGAGAAGCTCCAGGTCAAGTGATGGTCACACGAGTCGTCATGGGGGCCCATTGCCCCAGGTTGTCTCTCTGGAGGTTGGTGTTGGAGGGCCTCCTCACTCGAGGTCATTGTGCCCACGGAGCAATCCCTGCAACTTCAGGGCATGGTGGGTGGTTAGGATCACCAAGTGGCGTCCTTTTCCCTTAGGAGGGAGCTGGCCTTGCGGGCTGCTGATTTCCAGGTTTTTAGATACCCCCAGTATCCTGGTCGGATGGGGTGGCTGGCCAATGCCTGGAGGGCATTCTTACATTGTTCCATTTCAAGTGGTCCCAGTTTTTGCACTAATACTCCAAGGGCGATTCGCCTTGGACCAGGAATGTAAAGGTCAAAGGGTTTAGCTAACTTAGGGAGGTCCAGGGCCAGGGTCTGAATTGACTGCTCTTTCCATTCTTGAAAGGCCCCTTCTGGATTCTATTCAAAAGGATCATCATCTTTTCCTTTCAGTGTTTCATATAGAGGCCCAGCTATTAGACTGTAGTTAGGGATCCAGATGCAGCAAACCCCGGTCTCCCCAGGAACCCCTAAGCTGTCTTCTAGTTTCAGGAAAGGTGAGGCTGCAAATGGCTTCTTCCCTTTCCTGGGGTGGGCTTCTCCGACCTTCTGTGCGAATGAAGCCCAGGAAGGCCACCTTAGTTTGTGATATTTGAGCCTTTTCCTTGGACACCTTCTATCTTTTATTGGCTAGGTAGTTCAGAGGCCTCCTTAGTCGGGCTGGTGATCAGAATGTCATCTGCATATTGAAGGAGGGTTCCCTTCTCCAGAGGTAGATCTTTTAGGTCTTTAGCTAACGTTTCCCCAAAGATGGTGTGGGAATTTTTGAACCCCTGGGGCAGGACGGCCCAGCAGTATTGTTTTTGTTGTAGGTTGAGTCCTGCCACTCACAGCCAAAATTTCTTGTGACTCTGGGACTAATGGAATACAGAAGAAGGCATCATTGAAGTCTAATACAGAATGCCATGTCCTGGTGGATGGTAGAATGACCAGCAGGGTGTAGGAATTAGGAACTACTAGATGTATATCCTCTGTGGCTTCACTGACTGTCCTGGCGTCCTCTAGCAGGTCCCCAGCAGCCCACGGGGCTCTTGTGGTCAGGCCCCTCCCAGGATATGGAGCTCACCTGGGCAGGTACGCAGCAGCCCACGGGGCTCTCGTGGGCAGGCCCCTCCCTGGATATGGAGCTCCCGTGGACAGGTACCCCGGCAGGGCTGGGCACACAGGAACCGTGCACATAGCCCTCATTGCAGAGCACCCCCAGCACCCCTGTCACTCAGAGCTGACACAGAGCACCTCAGAGCAGAGCTTGAACTAACAAACAGCAGCTCCAACAGGTCTGTGACCCTAGGCTTCACTCTGTGCGGCCTCCCTCTGCCTGGTCTTCCAGGGGCTTCCACTGCAGCCGGGGCACCAGGCCTCTGTCTCCACCCACCACCCCTCCTCTCCCTGACTCCTGGGTTCCTCTCATTAGCAGAGGGTCTTCTTGAAGTTGTCTCCCACTCATGGACCAGATAAAATGATTCGAAAACAAGCCAGGGCTGCCGCCCCTTATCTATCCTGACTCTCGGGACCCTACACCTGTTCCTTGGATCTGGCCGGTGCAGCAAGGCCCATTTTCTGCAACTCTGAGCCCCTGAGGGGCGAGGATTGGCTGACCTGGGCAGCCTGACCCGGCCGGCCAGCCCTTCCCAGGTGTGCCTGGGTTGAGGTCAATATAAACACCCCTCCAGGCAGCAAAAGCCTCTGCAGCTGTGCCTGACGCCATATTCTCTGCCCCGTCAGCAGTCTCGGGGTTGGGCTGGTGGGAGGGAGTAGGGCCCACGGCTCTATGAGTGGCCCAGTGTGACTGGGGCTCTGCTGGACTTTCTGCAGGAGTTGCCGGGCTGCCACCTGCTAAAGAAGAGGATGTGTCACCCATACTTGCTGCTGGAATTTCTCCCCGGGCAGAGGTGAGGAAGGAAAAAAGCAGTGGGGGCCGGGACAGGAGGGGTACCTCAGGCAGGGAAATGGAAAGCTTCCAGACGAGCGCCCGGGGCCAGGACCATCCTGGCTGGCCTGCAGGCACCAAGTCGGCCTGCGTGCTGTCGCTGGTGTGACTCCAAGCCCCTTCCTCTAGTTTTTAAAGTCTTTGCACACATTCAGGTGTTTTACCTGGGAAGGGTGGGAAAAGTTCAGCAGCAGCTGGCCTGGGGCTCAGCTCACGTTTACTCAGAGACGCCTCCTCACGGTCCCCCAGCTTTGCAATGAGGACGCTCCTCGTGTGGGGGCTGCTGGCTGCATGGGAGATGATTCCCCACCTGTGACCAACTTCAGAATTGTTTACCCCTGGAGCAAGTGCCCTGATAGGGTTTTCCTCTGTATGACCAGTGGGTTCTGTTTTTTTTTTTTTCTTTTTTGGTTCAAGGTAAGTTTTATTCCTCTTTTTGTATTTATGGATATAAGCATGGAAATAATTCATTCATATAAATACGTCTATGGGAAGGGCAGAACTTTTTTTTCTGTTTTATTTTTTTAAGTATTACTTATTTTTTAATTTTTGAATTTATTTTATTCATTTTTTTATACAGCAGGCTCTTATTGGTAACCTATTTTATACATATAAGTGTATATATGTCAATCCCAGGCTCGCAATTCATCCCACCACCACCACCCTGCCACTTTCCCCCCTTGGTGTCCATACATTTGTTCTCTACATCTGTGTCTCTATTTCTGCCTTGCAAACCGGTTCATCTTTACCATTTTTCTAGGTTCCACATGTATGCGTTAATATACGATATTTGTTTTTCTCTTTCTGACTTACTTCACTTTGTATGACAGTCTCTAGATCTATCCACGTCTCTACAAATGACCCAATTTCATTCCTTTTTATGGCTGAGTAATATTCCATTTTATATATGTAGCACATCTTTTCTGTTCGTCTGTCTATGGGCATTTAGGTTGCTTCCATGACCTGGCTATTGTAAACAGTGCTGCAATGAATATTGTGGTGAATATGTCTTTTTGAATTATGGTTTTCTCTGGGTATATGGCCAGTAGTGGGATTGCTGGGTCATATGGTAATTCTATTTTTAGTTTTTTAAGGAACCTCCATACTGTTCTCCATCGTGACTGTATCAATTTACATTCCCACAAATAGTGTAAGAGGGTTCCCTTTTCTCCACACCCTCTCCAGCATTTGTTGCTTGTAGATTTTCTGATGATGCCCATTCTAACTCGTGTGAGGCGATACCTCATTGTAGTTTTGGTTTATATTTCTCTAATAATTAGTGATGTTGAGCAGCTTTTCATGTGCTTCTTGGTCATCTGTATGTCTTCTTGGGACAAATGTCTATTTACGTCATCTGCCCATTTTTGGATTGGGTTGTTTGTTTTTTTACTGTTGAGCTGCATGAGCTGTTTATATACATTGGAGATTAATCCTTTGTCCATTGATTCGTTTGCAAATATTTTCTCCCATTGTGAGGGTTGTCTTTTCGTCTTGTTTGTAGTTTCCTTTGCTTTGCAAAAGCTTTTAGGTTTCATTTGCTCCCATATGTTTATTTTTTTTTTTATTCCATTACTCTAGGAGGTGGATCAAAAAAGATCTTGCTGTGATTTATGTCAAAGAGTATTCTTCCTGTGTTTTCCTCTAAGAGTTTTATAGTGTCCGGTCTTACATTTCGGTCTCTAATCCATTTTGAGTTATTTTTTGTGTATGGTGTTAGGGAGTGTTCTAATTTCATTCTTTTACATGTAGCTGTCCATTTTTCCCAGCACCACTTATTGAAGAGACTGTCTTTTCTCCTTTGTATACCCTTGCCTCCTTTGTCATAGATTAGTGGGCCATAGGTGTGTAGGTTTATCTCTGGGCTTTTTTTTTTTCTTTTACATCTTTATTGGAGTATAATTGCTTTACAATTGTGTGTTAGTTTCTGCTGTATAAAAAAGTGAATCAGCTGTGCGTATACATATAACACCATATCCCCTCCCTCTTGCACCTCCCTCTCACTCCCTTATCCCACCCTTTTAGGTGGTCACAAAGCACAGAGCTGATCTCCCTGTGCTATGTGGCTGCTTCCCAGTAGCTATCAATTTTACATTTGGTAGTGTATATATGTCCATACCACTCTCTCACTTTGTCCCAGCTTACCCTTCCCTCTCCCCATGTCCTCAAGTCCTTTCTCTACGTCTGTGTCCTTAATCCTTTCCTGCCCCTAGGTTCTTCATAAACTTTTTTTTTAAGATTCCATATATATGTGTTAGCATACGGTATTTGTTTTTCTCTTTCTGACTTACTTCACTCTGTAGGACAGACTCTAGATCCATCCACCTCACTAAAAATAACTCAATTTCGTTTCTTTTTATGGCTGAATAATGTTCCATTGTATATATGTGCCACATCTTCTTTATCCATTTATCTGTTGATGGACACTTAGGTTGCTTCCATGTCCTGGCTATTGTAAATAGAGCTACAGTGAACATTGTGGTACATGACTCTTTTTGAATTATGGTTTTCTCAGGGTAAATGTCCAGGAGTGGGTTTGCTGGGTTGTATGGTAGTTCTATTTTTAGTGTTTAAGGAACCCCCATACCTTTCTCCCTAGTGGCTATATCAATTTACATTCCCACCAACAGTGCAAGAGGGTTCCCTTTGCTCCAATAAATGCCTCTCCAGCATTTATTGTTGGTAGATTTTTTGATGATGGCCATTCTGACTGGTGTGAGGTGATACCTCACTGTAGTTTTGATTTGCATTTCTCTAATGATTAGTGATGTTCAGCATCCTTTCATGTGTTTGTTGGCAACCTGTATATCTTCTTTGGAGAAATGTCTATTTAGGTCTTCTGCCCATTTTTGGATTGGGTTGTTTGGTTTTGTGATATTGAGCTACATGAGCTGCTTTTTGGAGATTAATCCTTTGCCATTTGCTTCATTTGAAAATATTTTCTCCCATTCTGATGGTTGTCTTTTCATCTTGCTTATGTTTTCCTTTGCTGTGCAAAAGAATTTATGTTTCATTCGGTCCCATTTTTTTATTTTTGTTTTTATTTCCATTTCTCTAGGAGGTGGGTCAAAAAGGATCTTGCTGTGATTTATGTCATAGACTGTTCTGCTTATGTTTTCCTCTAAGAGTTTTATAGTGGCTGGTCTTATATTTAGGTCTCTAATCCATTTTGAGTTTATTTTTGTGTATGGTGTTAGGGAGTGTACTAATTTCATTCTTTTACATGTAACTGTCCAGTTTTCCCAGCACCACTTGCTGAAGACACTGTCTTTTCTCCATTGTATACCCTTGCCTCCTTTGTCATAGATTAGTGAACCATAGGTACGTGGGTTTATCTCTGTGCTTTCTATCCTGTTCTATTGACCTATATTTCTGTTTTTGTGTCAGTACCATATTATCTTGATTACTGTAGCTTTGCAATATAGTCTGAAGTCTGGAAGTCTGATTCCTCCAGCTCTTTTTTTTCCCCCCTCAAGACTGCTTTGGCTATCCAGGGTCTTTTGTGTCTCCCTACAAATTTTAAGATTTTTTTTTCTTGTTTTGTAGAAAATGCCAAATGTATTTTGATCGGGATTGCATTGAATCTGTAGATTGCTTTGGGTAGTATAGTCATTTTCACAATATTGATTCTTCTAATCCGAGAACATGGTATATGTCTCCATCTGTTTATATCATCTTTGATTTCTTTCATCAGTGTCTTATAGTTTTCTGAGTACAGGTCTTTTACTTCCTTAGGTAGGTTTATTCCTAGGTATTTTATTCTTTTTGTAGCAGTGGTAATGGGATTGTTTCCTTAATTTCTCTTTCTGATCTTTCATTGTTAGTGTATAGGAATGCAAGCAATTTCTGTGCATTAATTTTGTATCCTGCAACTTTACCAAATTCATTGATTAGCTCCAGTGGTTTTCTGGTGGCATCTTCAGGATTCTCTTTCTATGATATCATGTCATCTGCAAACAGTGACAATTTTACTTCTTCTTTTCCTTTTTGTATTCCTTTTATTTCTTTTTCTTCTCTGATTGCCATGGCTAGGACTTCCAAAACTATGTTGAATAGCAGTGGTGAGAGTGGACATCCTCGTCTTGTTCCTGATCTTAGAGGAAACGCTTTCAGTTTTTCACCATTGAGAATGCTGTTTGCTGTGGGTTTGTCATATATGGCCTTTATTATGTTGAGGTAGTTTCCCTCTATGCCCACACTCTGCAGAGTTTTTATCGTAAATGAGTGTTGAATTTTCTCAAAATCTTTTCCTTCCTCTATTGAGATGATCATATGCTTTTATTCTACAATTTGTTAATATGGTGTATCACATTGATTTGTGTATATTGAAGAATCCTTGCATCCCTGGGATAAACCCCACTTGATCATGGTGTATGATCCTTTTAATGTGTTGTTCGATTCTGTTTGCTAGTATTTTGTTGAGGATTTTTACATCTATATTCATCAGTGATATTGGTCTATAATTTTCTTTCCTTGTAGTATCTCTGTCTGATTTTGGTATCAGGGTGATGGTGGTCTCATAGAATGAGTTTGGGAGTGTTCCTTCCGCTGCAATTGTTTTGAAGAATTTGAGAAGGTTGGGTGTTAGCTCTTCTCTAAATGTTTGATAGAATTCACCTGTGATGCCATCTGGTTCTGGACTTTTGTTTGTTGGAAGATTTTTAATCACAGTTTCAATTTCATTGCTTGTGATAGGTTTGTTCATATTTTCTATTTCTTCCTGGTTCAGTCTTAGAAGGTTATCCCTTTCTAAGAATTTGTCCATTTCTTCCAGATTGTCCATTTTATTGGCCTAGAGTTGCTTGTAGTAGTCTCTTAGGATGCTTTGTATTCCTGTGGTGTCTGTTGTAACTTCTGCTTTTTCACTTCTAATTTTGTTGATTTGCGTCCTCTCCCTCTTTTTCTGGAGTCTGGCTAAAGGTTGATCATTTTTGCTTATCTTCTCAAAGAACCAGCTTTTAGTTTTATTGATCTTTGCTTTCGTTTTCTTTGTTTCTATTTCATTTATTTCTGCTCTGATCTTTATGATTTCTTTCCTTCTACTAACTTTGGGTTTTGTTCTTCTTTCTCTAGTTCCTCTAGGTGTAAGGTTAGATTGTTTATTTGAGATTTTTCTTGTTTCTTGAGGTAGGCTTGTATTGCTATAAACTTCCCTCTTAGAACTCCTTTTGCTGCATCCCATAGGTTTTGGATCATCGTGTTTTTGTTGTCATTTGTCTCTAGGTAGTTTTTGATTTCCTCTTTGGTTTCTTCAGTGATCTCTTGGTTATTTAGTAACGTATTGTTTAGCCTCCATGTGTTTGTGTTTTTTACGGTTTTTTCCGTGTAATTGATTTCTAATCTCATAGCATTGTGGTCGGAACAGCTGCTTGATATGATTTCAGTTTTTTTAAATTTACTGAGGCTTTATCTGTGACCCAAGATGTGATCTATCCTGGAGAATGTTCCGTGTGCAGTTGAGAAGAACGTGTAATCTCCTGTTTTTGGATGGAATGTCCTATAAATATCAATTAACTCTATCTGGTCTATTGTGTCATTTAAAGCTTGTGTTTCCTTATTAATTGTCTGTCTGGCTGATCTCCACTGGTGTAAGTGAGCTGTTAAAGTCCCCCGCTATTATTGTGTTACTGTCGATTTCCTCTTTTATAGCTGTTAGCAGTTGCCTTATACATTGAGCTGCTCCTATTTTGGGTACATATATATTTATAGTTGTTATATCTTCTTCTTGGATTGATCCCCTGACCATTATGTAGTGCCTTTCCTCGTCTCTTGTAACATTCTTTATTTTAAAGTCTATTTTATCTGATATGAGTATTGCTACTCCAGCTTTCTTTTGATTTTCATTTGCATAGAATATATTTTTCCATCGCCTCACTTTGAGTCTGTATGTGTCCCTAGGTCTGAAATGGATCTCTTGTAGACAGCATATATATGGGTCTTGTTTTTGTATCCATTCAGCGAGCCTGTGTCTTTTGGTTGGAACATGTAGTGCATTCACGTTTAAGGTAATTATCGATATGTATGTTCCTACTACTATTTTCTTAATTGTTATGGGTTTGTCTTGGTGGGTCCTTTTCTTCTCTTGTGTTTCCCACTTAGAGAAGTTCCTTTAGCATTTGGTGTAGAGCTGGTTTCATGGTGCTGAATTCTCTTAGCTTTTGCTTGTCTGTAAGGCTTTTGATTTCTCCATCAAATCTGAATGAGCTCTTTGCAGGGTGGAGTACTCTTGGTTGTAGGTTCTTCCCTTTCATCACTTTAAATTTATCATGCCACTTCCTTCTGGCTTGTAGATTTTCTGCTGAGAAATCAGTTGTTATCCTTATGGGAGTTCCCTTGTATGTTATTTGTCATTTTTCCCTTGCTGCTTTCAATCATTTTTCTTTGTCGTTAATTTTTGTCAATTTGATTACTATGTGTCTTGTCATTTTTCTCCTTTGGTTTATCCTGCCTGGGACACTCTGTGCTTCTGGACTTGGGTGGCTATTTCTTTTCCCATGCTAGGGAAGTTTTTGACCATAATCTCTTCAAATATATTCTCGGGTCCTTTCTCTCTCTCTTCTCCTTCTGGGACCCCTATAATGCGAATGTTGTTGCGTTTAAAGTTGTCCCAGAGGACTCTTGGGGTGTCTTCGTTTATTTTCATTCTTTTTCTTTATTCTGTTCCATGGCAGTGATTTCCACCTTTCTGTCTTCCAGGTCACTTATCCGTTCTTCTGCCACAGTTATTCTGCTACTGATTCCTTCTAGTGTATTTTTCATTTCAGTTATTCCATTGTTCACCTCTGTTTGTTTGTTCTTTAATTCTTCTAGGTGTTTGTTCCTTAATTCTTCTAGGTCTTTGTTAAACATTTCTTGCATCTTCTCGATCTTTGCCTCCTTTCTTTTTCCAAGGTCTTGGCTCAACTTCACTATCATTATTCTGAATTCTTTTTCTGGAAGGTTCCCTATCTCCACCTCATTTCATTTTTTTTCTGGGGTTTTATCTTGTTCCTTGATCTGGTATAAAGTCCTCTGCCTTTTCATTTTGTCTATGTTTCTGTGAATGTGGTTTTCCTTCCACAGGCTGCAGAATTGTAGTTCTTCTTGCTTCTGCTGTCTGCTCTCCGGTGGATGAGTCTATCTTAGAGGCTTGTGCAAGCTTCCTGATGGGAGGGACTGGTGGTGGGTAGAGCTGGGTGTTGCTTTGGTGGGCAGAGCTTTAATCCGCTTGTCTACGGATTAAATAAAACTTTAATAAAAAGTTTAATCCGCTTGTCTGCTGATGCATGGGGCTGGGTTCCCTCCCTGTTGGTTGTTTGGCCTGAGGCGACCCAGCCCTGGAGCCTACCTTGCTCTTGGTGGGGCTAATGGCGGACTCTGGGAGGGCTCACACCAAGGAGTATTTCCCAGAACTTCTGCTGCCAGTGTCGTTGTCCTCACGGTGAGCCACAGCCACAGCCACCACCTGCCTCTGCAAGAGACCCTCTAAAAGTAGCAGGTAGTTCTGGTCATTCTCCTACAGGGTCACTGCTCCTTCCCCTGGGTCCTGATGTGCACACTACTTTGTGTGTGCCCTCCAAGAGTGGAGTATCTGAGTGGAGTTGAGACTCTGAGACTCTGTGTGGAGTTGCACAGACTCTGGGTCCTGTGAAGCTTCGATGTTTTGTGATTCTAGAAATCCTATAGGAGACGGTCCACAGCAGGTGACGCTAATGTTGTCAGTAGAGGTGTTGAAGCCAAAGATCTGCAGTTCCAACTAGAGGTGCCGATGTACATACAGGACAAAATCATCTCGTGTGAATGTAGTTCAGGCATGTTTAAGATGAATGCAGTCATGTTAATGCCTACCATATTCTATCTTGAGCCTCTCCTCAGGGACCCCCTCCTCAGTTCCTGAGGCTCCTGTAAGTCATGTACAGGGGACTGGAGAGTGGGCTCTGTCCAGTCTGAGCCCTGAGTTACCCTGTGTGTATCTTAGGATACTTTGTATTTCTGTGGTGTCTGTTGTAACATCATCTCTTTCATTTCAGATTTATTTGGGCCCTCTCTTTTTAAAAAAACATACTACTGTTGTCTTTTATTCTCTACAGAAGTTTAATAAGTGTTTGATCTACTATCCTTACCCTATGTATACTTTTTGCAGTGAGATTTTTACTTTTCTTTGTTTCCTTGTTACTATCAATAATTAGTGAGACTTCTTTTAAGCTACCTTCAACATTGCTTATAAAGCTGCTTTATTAGTGATGACAGAGCCTTAATGGAAGTCATGTTCTGGTTGTAAATTAGAATGCAATGTGCCAGCAAATAGCCCCTTAAGTTTATGTCTCATTACTTCTTGTTCTTTTTTTAATTTAATTTTTATTTTTTGTCAGAGCAAATTTAATTAAAATGTTTTGTTTCTTCTAGGTGTGAAAGATGTGGTTCTTTTAAACATATACATATATCTATTCTTCTTTGGATCATTTTCCCATGTAGGTTATGACACGATGTTGAGTAGTCTTGTCTTGGTATTACGTAGGTCTTTGGTGATTACATATTTCACATGTGTTTCTATATCTATCTTAACCCCAATATCCTAATGTATCCAATCCTCACACCTTTCCATTTGGTGAACCATAAGTTTGTTTAATGAATCTGTGATTGCATTTCTCTGTGGAAATATTTTCATTGGTATCAATTTTTAGCTAAGACCTATAAGTGATATTATAGGATATGTGTCTTTTGCTTTCTGACTTAGTACAATTTGCCTGATTACCTCAAGAATCATACATGGTGCTGCAAATGGCATTGTTTCATTTTTTTCCCTGGCTAATATTCCATCTGTACGTGTACCAGTTCTTCTTTGGCCACGCACCTCTTGATGGACTTTCTGGTTGCCTCCATGTCTTGGCTATTGTAATACTGCTGCAATGCACATTTGCTTGCCTGTGTCTTTCCAGTTATATCTTCTTATGTTATAGGCCAAGCAGTGGGCTTGCTGTATCATATGGTAGCTCAGTGTGTATGTTTTAAAGGCACCACCATTCAGTTCTCATTAGTGGCTCTTTCCAGGTTACGTCCCACTTAAAATTGAGGGTATGCATTTCTCCAAAACACCTTCAATATTTATTGTTTGTAGTTTTCTTGCTGATGGTTATTCTAATGGGTGCGAGCTGATGCCTATCTGTGGTTGAATTTGCATGTGTCCCATAATCTGTTGAAATTGAGCTTTAAAGCATGCCCTTGTTATTTATCAAACTGTGATTACAGCTCAGTTCTTCAAAGTGTTTTCTTAAAGTAAGTGTCACATTTTGAAAATTTTTGGCCATTACCTCCCTCAAGACATTTTGAGGGCACGTTTCATTTACAGCCCTGAAGTACTTGTTCATATGAAGTGACCATTAGCACAGGTTTTAAAGCTGCTTTTGCAGGTAACGGCCAGAGGGTGGCAGCCTTTCTACGTTCCTAATCTGGTAAATAGGGAAAGAGACCTTCAGCCCCAAGAGTGTCCAGCTTTATTTCTCATCCAGCTGTGGGTCTAGATATGGTCACACCAGGTTGCATCACAGCTCCGGAAAGAATTACGTAAAAATTTTCCCTCTATCACTGTCTTTGTTTTTTGGAATTTTTAAGTAATTTATTTTTATAATGGGGTTTACCTGATTTTCACTGCTGTGTTTATGCCCCTTTACACCCACTTGATTCACTTACAGAGGGACATCAATACATAGGTTTTAAGATTATTACTAGTCAGATATATTCTTGTGCGGCGAATAGGGCGTGTTGAGTCCAGTTCTCTGAGCAAGGAGTAGGTCTTGTCTATTACATATTGGGTTTATGGAACGGTATCTGAGCTAATTTGAAACCCTTGTTTTATGTATCACCCCACCTCACCTTTCCCGTTAAGCAGCCATACTGTGTTTTCTGCATGTGTGACTCTGTTCTGTTTTGTAATTCAGTTCAAGTGTAACGCTTTTTACATTCCCTCTATAAGTGATACCTTATGAGAAGTGTCCTTTTCTGTGTGACTTATTTCACTTAGAATCGTCGTACCTAAATCCACTCATCATGCTGCTACTAGCCTTATGACATTTATTTCATGGCTGAGTGATATTCCATTGTACATAAGGACCACAACTTCTTTATCCATTTTTCTCTTTCCTGGGATATTTAAGGTGGAATGAAGTGGAGGTCCTTGTCAACAGAGCAGCCCTAAACTTTGGGGTGCTTGTGTCTTGCTGATTTTTCATTTTCCCAATTTATACCCCCATGAGTGGAAGTGCCCTATGCTCTCTAAGCTGTGTTTTTTAGATGTTTCAGGACACACCGTACACTTCTCCAGAGTGGCTGTTGGCAATTTACAACCCGCCCATCAGTGTGGCAAGGCTCCCATTTCTCCATGGCCTGTCCTGCATTTCTGGTTTTGAGACATTTTTCAGCATGGCCCTTTTGACCGATGGGTAGCGAGTCTTCTTTGTAGCGCTGATTTGCCTTTCCAGGTTGCTTGGTTGGCCAAAAAGGGCGTATGCGTTTTTTCCTGAATATATTCAGGAAAAAACGCATACGCCCTTTTTGGCCAAGGGCATCATTGTCAACGTTTTGCCGCTTTTCATGTGCTTTAAAGGCGATTCGAATTACCTCCTGAAATCTGTTTCCTGCTATTCTGCCTTGATTTCAAATCGTCTTCTTTGCCTTCCCTCAATATATTTGTGGACGAGAGTTATCATTTATAACTCTGCAGGTTTGTGAATTGCAGTGCCCTGAAGCTCCATTTTACAACTCGCTTTTTTGGGAGCAGGCCGCAAAAGAGCAGGATGGCTTCAGGCCCTCTTCTGGTTCCGGGGGGCAGGCTGAGCCTGTAGTTAATTCTTCTTCCTGATGGGAAAATAGAGTGACCTGTGCCTGTCCCAACACCAAGAGCTAGTCTCTCATTGGTTCCACGTCTTCCCGTTCATCCTCAGGACAAATTGCAACCTGTACGGAACAGGAGGTTAAAGGTGCTGATGCTCCAAGTAGGGAGATTGCTAGTAAAGCGGCTGGAATGGCGAACCCGGGCACAAGGAGATGAGAAATGACGTGCGTTTTAGAAACCTTTCCCCATCACACGGTGTACCATCTTCTGGGTTTCTCATGCATGTTTTCGATGTAGCAAGATGCCCTTAAACCTGGAGATTTGGGACCCATGCGATGGGTACCACGCAGTATTACTTTAAAGGGTCTGCGTTTGCTCACCCAACCTCACCAAACCTCTCAGCCCCAAGAGTGTCCACCCTTATGTCTCATCCAGCTGTGGGTCTAGATATGGTCAATCCAGGTTGCATCACAGCCCCTGAACGAATTGTATAGGAATTTCTCTCTCTTTCACTGTCTTTGTTTCATGGGTTTTTCAAAGTAATTTATTTTTATAATGGGGTTTAGCTGCTTTTCACTGCTGTGTTTATGCCGCCTTACACCCACTTGACACACTAACAGAGAGATATCAATACATAGGTTTTAAGATTATTACTAGTCAGATATATTCTTGTGCGGTGAATAGGGCGTGTTGAGTCCAGTTCTCTGAGCAAGGAGTAGGTCTTGTCTATTACATATTGGGTTTATGGAACGGTATCTGAGCTAATTTGAAACCCTTGTTTTATGTATCACCCAACCTCACCTTTCCTGTTAAGCAGCCATAGTGTGTTTTCTGCATGTGTGACTGTTCTGTTTTGCAATTCTGTTCAAGTGTAATGGTTTTTACATTCCCTCTATCAGTGATACCTTATGAGAAATGTCCTTTTCTGTGTGACTCATTTCACTTAGAATCGTCGTACCTAAATCCACTCATCATGCTGCTAC